>NC_056729.1:1440977603-1441247603 GCF_019279795.1 Protopterus annectens | reverse complement strand
CATGCATATTAATGAAGGCATGCTGCCTGAGCTCCAAATCCTACACTGAGCATGGGCGAGTGCAGGGGGTGTGTCTGAGAGCAGAGTTCTTAGAATAAACATGCCCCTGCAAAGTAGAACAGAAGAAAGTGTAAATAAATGAGTGAGACCGCTCATAGGTATCCACATATCCCCACCAACAGTTCCCATGTGTTCAACAGCAACAGTACATTGAAATAAAACCCCAAGTACAGCTAACTGTAGGTGCGCGGGTTTGCACATCACTTAGTTATGGTTACAGCAGCTGAAAAAGCTGAAGAGGATAACAAGGAAGATATATACAAATGAAGCAGTACAGCAATAGTGTAGTGGTTAGAGCATCTGCCTAACGAACAGGCATTCCCGGTTCGAGTCCCACTGCAGCACATATCATTTTCCATGTGAAATCTGTATATGAACATATTTTTACATCTTTTTGCCATATAACCTACATAATAACATTTAAATGTGAACTGGAGTACTGCATGAAATGCACATGTGAAGTGTCAGTCTAATAATGAATAAGGCACTAGTAAGCAGGTTTAAGCACAAATAAGCAGTAGTAAGCATGTCTAAGCGCGTTTGTGCAGGGGTAAGCATTGCCTACACAGATTAAGCAAAGTAGAAGCTAACTGAGTGTAAGAAACTGTAACTGGAGGTTAGCAGTGCTTACCATCATGCAAACCCACTTACAACTGCTTTAAAGTGCCTTAATCACTCTGGATCCAACGGCCCATGTTCTGGCCAGCAACAAAATAAACTGCCTCTGCAAGGATCAAACTCAGGACCCTGTACACTATAGTCACAGTAGTTAACCACTAAGCCATCATAGCAAAAGATATGTATGAGGTATCAGCAAACTAATCCTCACCACAGGAAAATCAAACCAAACATGTCAACTGAATCTATGTATAGTGTGAAGTGGTATAACCTGCTACATAACATAAATATGTGAACTGGAGAACTGCAATAAGGCCACATGTGAGATGTTATTGCAATAAAGTGTTGAAGTTCCCAGGACCCCATACAGTGTACGTACACATGAATCAAGGCAAATATCATGCAAATTGAATATTAATCACCGCTAAGCATTGCACAGTACTGCTACCCAGACTACTGGCAGGATACTACCAGTGGGAGAAACAGTGTCAACCTGCAAAGTCTAATCTTAAACAAATGCATGTTTGTCCCTAGCGGGACGACCCCAAAAATTCTGCCAAAAAGAGTCCACGGGGTAACATATCATGCCTTACAGGTAAGCAAAGAAGGATATGTATGTTCGCAGACTGAATGTGTGGGAACCCTGAAGATCCATGGGGTGAGACAACTTACATGATGGGTCCAAAGAAGTGGAGAGTGAGCAATGTGTAATGGTGTGGTGAGATTTGGATGGACCCTGTAGGGAGGATGATTGATGTGGAGGAGGGAGGGGGTGGAGGGAATGATGGGTAAGACATTATGGGCCAAGTTGTGTTGGGGTTGGATGGATCCATTCTAATGGGACCGTCCCATAGATGTAAGCGAGAAAGGGGGGGGGGGGTAACTGAGACATACCATTTCCCATGACAAAGCACGTTATGAGTAATATGTATGTTGCATAACCCATGGAATAACATATATATATATGAACTGGAGTACTGCTGCCACAAAAGAACATATGGAAATGCACATGTGAGGTGTCAGTATCATTATGCATAAAGCAGTAATTAGGTTAAGCAGCAAGAAGCAATAGTAAGCATATGTCAGCACTAGTAAGCGAGTTGAAGGCTGCGTGCATGGGTTTGAGCGAAGGTAAGCACTGCTAATTTCTGGTTACAGGGTTCTATACTCAGTAAGCCTCTAAACTGATTAACCTGTACAGGCGGTGCTTACCCCCATGCAAACCTGCTTACAACTGCTCAAAAGTACCTTATTCACACTGTATCCAACGGCCCTTGCTCTGCCTAGCAAAAAAATAAACTGTCTCTGCAAGGTTCAAACTCAGGATCCTGCACACTATAGTCACAGTAGTTAACCACCAAGCCATCATAGAAATAGATATGAATGAGGTATCAGCAAACTAATCCTCACCACAGGAAAATCAAACCAAATATGTGAATTGAATCTATGTACAGTATGATGTTGGATAACCAGCCACAGAACATAAATATGTGAACTGGAGTACTGCAGTAAGCATAGATTTGATGTGTAATAAAGTGTAGAATTCCCCAGGTCCCCATACAGTGTATGTACACATGAATCATGGATACCAGACACATATGTAACCTGTAATGAAGAATAAATCATTGCCAAATGCCCAATATTGTGCTAATTAACTATTAAGCAATGCTAATTGCAGCACGGCTCACGTTAGTAAGTGTAAGCAATGTGTAGGGGAGCCAATTCAATCTGCCTAGTGGTATACCTCTTTAAGCAGTGCCAACCTCATGTAAGCAGGTCTGCCCATAGCTTAGCCTTTTCAAAACTGGCCAATCACAGGGAAGTGCCGGAAAATGGCCGTATTTAAACCCCACAGGCGAGAATACTACACATAACTGGTTGTAGCTTCCTACTGCAGGCAGAATGGCTGGTGTGGGTTAAGGCACTCGATTTAGAGTGCAGCGCTGGGGCATCCAGGAGTCAAAAATCATGGTATGGCTCCTGGTAAAACTCCATGATCAGAGACTACTGCAGGGCCAGTACCAGGGCTTGCAGTATAAAACGGAGGCCTGGGACAGTCTGACCCATGACCTCACCAGTGCCACATATATCCCCCAAACTAATGAGCAGGTAATGCACCACCATGCTGACCTGAAGTGGCGGAGGGGGGATCTACTTGAACAGTGGATCCAGGAGTCTCTGCAGATGCCCAATGCCCCAGTACTAAGTAAGTACTCATTCTACTAAGTAGTAAATAATTGCCTAGCTTGTGTATACTATGGATAGGTATGGCTAAATATCACTGCATTTCTCTGACAGATGCAGATGAGTGGGCTGCAAACCAGCAAGCCCATGATGCTAAGCTGCAAAGGCTGCATCGTGAGGCAGGTTAGTAATCAGTCTGCATGTACTGTCATAACAAATAAATATAAGAGCCTTAGAAAGTGTTGTACCAGTAGAAATAAATGTGTAATAGTCTGTGAATAAAGGTATAACCCCTGGAGTGCTTCTGTTTACTCTTCCCTCATATGTTGGTGATCTGTTCCATACTATAAATAGTACTGTTGTATCTTAAGCAGTGTCACCCACACTGTGGTATGCAGATAAAATGGGCATGAAGTCCTGCATAACAATGTTGGAAGTGCCAAGAGGTCGGTTATATTATACAAGTTAAGACTTAGATAGAAAACAGTCGAAAGCTCTACATCAATTCCCTGATAGCATAGTGTACTATGATGTTAGCTATAATATTTTGTCACACACAGCAGCGGTTTGAATCCTGGGAGTGATACTAAGTTGTATGCATAATCATACCCCACAACTGTACAGATTTTGATACAATGTTCAGATAGAAAGCTGTATGCATAATTACACGCAACAACAGTACAGAATTTGCTAGAATGTTCAAATTGTAAGTTGCATGCATATTCATACCCCACAACTGTTCTAATCTGTCCAGCATATCCAGATAAATGGCCCATATCACCAGCTTGGTACCCTGTTCCCCTGAAAATCCAGTGTGATGATCCAAGAAATGTAGGCAGCTGTCAATGACATATAACTGATAGTCAAACATGTACATAGTCAGAGAATGTATATGGAAACAAACCTGTCATTCTAGCACCTCACCCAAAGTGTATGACAGCAATTCTCAACATATGTTGCATTAACACCTGCAGCCTGTCACGCCTGTATGTAAGACACAGGTCACGTATATAATCATTTATAAACATACCAGTGTACAATATAAGGCCATTGTGTAGTGTAATAATACATGTAAGGGAAAGACCATTGCAGTAACTAAAATGTTGTGAAAACTACAAGGATATATTAGTTATTAATTGAACTATCTCTCTCACCCTACCATATGTGTATATTAACCCAATGACACTCCTCAACTGGTATGTGTACACTCCAAACTTTTGTTGGGACATATGTCCTAATGGTTTATAAATATACACATTTGTTTCTATTCATGTGCCATGTAAAAATACACCCATATTGGTGGCCTGTTGCCATCAATGAAACCTGCATACTCCTGTAATGGCCACTGTTGTTCCATATATGCATGTGTTCTGCTTGCTCTGCAACTGTGTTAAATACGGTGTGTTGGGTTAATGGGAATACCTATGCATGCTGTTATAACTCATCCTGAATGCTGTTGATGGTTACTAACCCATATCTGTAATAAACCTATGACAACACAGCTAGTATGGAAAGGCCAGTCCCAGCGGACTCACCTGTACCACCTCAACTGGCCATGGTACTGGGCACCAGCACATCTGGGGACCAGCCTGGGACCTTCTCCTTCGTGGGCCCTGCACCACCTTCAGGTGGAACCGCTGCAGGGGATGGGGCTTGCCCCTCCCGGAGCGGACGCGGAGGGGAACCTGTCACCCATCAACAGGTCTGGGCCGTGGTGCATAAGGAGCTCGATCTGGAGTATCAAGAGTGGCTACACCAGCTTGAGGGCTGAGTGGCGCTATTAGAGGGTGAGCCAGCCCCTCCTACACAGCCCCCAGCACAGCCACCTTTGGGGCCGTGATGGTGCAGTGGTGACTGCCCATGGGTGGGGACCTCAGTCCCACTGTTTCCAGTTGTGGGCTCACGGGCTTGCAACTTCCAAACACCCCTCCCCATCCAAGGTGTTTACCCCCCACGTGTCATATACTGGCCCTGTATATGTCTTGTGTGTCTTGTCTGTTAACCTACCCAACCTACCTCCCCAAATATACCTACTACCCCTCCACAACATCCCACTTTCACCTGAAAAAAAAAGGCAATCTGTTCCCACAAAAAAATGTCACCCCATACATAGCTGTCCATTTCGCACACGTGTCAAATGGACACATGTAATCTGGTCTAATTGGCATCACAATGAATATATGTTGTCCTCACCCCTCTCCCAGGGGTGTGAGGGTCCAAATGTACTTGCAAATATAGTGTATATGCACAGCTGTTGCTGTAGAAGAAATGGGCAGCTATGGACCTTTCCTATACCCTTCCTACACATGCCTAGCTATTTTCCCTAATGCCTTTCCCTCTTTGTGCCCCATTTTTCACTATTGTCCTATCAACCTGTTTTTCTTTTCTTTTAAAGGAATTAGTGTGGGGGTATGTGGCAGTAAGCACTGTTAAGCAGCGGTAAGCGGGTTTCCGCGGGTGTAAGCTGTGCCTACACAGGTTGAGAGATTTGAAGTTAACTGACTGTAAGAAAACATAAGCGGAGGTTGGCAGTGCTTACCGCCGCGCAAACCCATGCAAACCCACTTACAACTGCTTAAAAGTGCCTTAATCACTCTGTAACCAATGTCCCTTGTTCTGCCCAGCAACAAAATAAACTGCCTTTCCAAGGCTCGAACCCAGGACCCTGCACTCCATAAAAAAAGTGATTTACCACTAAACCATGGCAGATATACATAACCTGAAGTTTTCACAAACATATCATGCAGCACAATCAGTCAACAGTACAGGAAATGTATTATTATCACACCACATAACCTGTTAATGCAAGAAGTCTGGACAAAGTATGCCACACTGTGGGTACACATAGGAATATATGTCAACTAATGCTCTATTACACTTAAAATGTTGCTAGTTACACAGTTATATGTATTAAAACACAAATGTAGAAGGAAATGAAGTCTGAAATACAAGTGAAGAAATGTAAACTACATCAATATTTAGCTTAATATGTTGTCCATGTAGAAGGTTAAATGTCACACAGCTTGGGCTTTCTGCTTCTCTGATGTTCCTAGCTTCTTAAAGGATGCTTTAAGGGGCACGTATTGGCCCAATATTTTGTTCTTCACTTTCAAATAAGTTACACAGTCATTGCCATTGTGATGCCCGTGCACTGGCCCAGTAATCAAGGAGCCTCAATCCTCGCCACTGTCACCAGTGATGGGCACGCACATTGGGAGGGATAACAAGTACACACACAGTAAAGTACAATTTCCCTTAAGACCAAACAGAGATCACAGTCAATCTGGGGCTGGTTTTTCCCTTACTCTCCAGATCCCCAATAAGTCTCCCCACTGGCACAGCTTATAGGATACAGATCTCAGCCTAGTGGTTAATCTAAAACCTCCACCACCCTCTCTGTCCAACCAGTGCTTTGTGTCCCTGCCCAAGTAGCTGACACACACACACTTTGAGATATGAGTTATATACAAACACACAGACACTCCTGGGGAAGGCTGGCACAGGTTCTCCAGCTATGCCCCCCCCTCCGCCCAGGCTATAAGGTAAATATCACTGCCACCAACTACTAATATCAGCTACTAATAAGGCCCTTACCAAATGGTGTCCAATTGTACTGTGCAATATTATTATTATCTAATTAGTAAGTATGACGAACAGCAAGGCTTATTGGAGTGGCTTGGGCAGTATCACTATATACATGCAGTGTACTCTAGAGCTTAAATTATCTCTACACAAAACAGCCACAATTGAAAGGTTTAAAAATATTTAATAATAAATAATAAAAATAAAAGACAAATCTCCTCAATTCAACACAGTACTAGTCAAGAGTTCAGAGATCACAGGAAAATGCTTAAAATAATACTGTAGAATAGTCTGACATACATATAGAAAACAGCTAGACTAAGCTTAATAGTTTCTATCTATTTCTAAGAGAGACACTAAAGTCTAAGATCCTACTTACATACAGAGCAAGCAAGTGCTGGTGAGTGAATGTTCTTCAGACAAAATCCAAAATGCTCTCTCTTTCTCTCTGAGATCTCTTAAATTGATAATACATCACTGCTGACTCACTTTAGATTACATCATTCTTGACACTTCCCTGGTTTCCAGGCTACCAGAAACTCTAAATTTACATTTCTTAGTTTTCTTAGTAAGCTAGCACCTGGCCAGGAATCCACAGCAATAAACAACATTATACATGTAAAATCTAGCAATTAACTCTGGTCTCAAAACAATAGTAGGAATTCCTTAGTCCAAACATCATGTCTCCGAGTTTGAGATCAAACAGTAATACAATGCTTGACTTATCAGCTTTCTTCCAGCACAGTGCACTGTGGTTACATTTTTGAAGCTCAGTATACCATATAGTTTAATCGTAACATATAGTTCTCTTTTACATTTGTAAAACTAGCCTGTGGATTCCATTAATATTTACAAATGACATAGAATTATTTACAAAATTCTATCTAGCTAGGCTGGCAGCCTTTTAGTTCTTCACAGCCATCTCATAGTCATTAATTCCCAAGACCTCCTCTGTACCAAGCCTGACACTACTGCATTGCTAACCTTCCAGAAGTCATGGGCAGAAGATGGTTTGTGGCTGATCCGAGTATGCTGTCAGGATCTGTTGCTCAGATGTTTTCACTATAACTAATTATATAACAGAGACTGTGCTGCCTTTTATTAGTAAACAAGTAACAAAATCAGATTAACTCACCAGATTACTTTGGATAACTGTGAAATTAAAATATTTTGTCCCTGTTAGAAAAATGCATGCTGGCAGAATTAATAAATTACATCCTTGTGCTCACAGGACATTTCGTATATGTAAGTAAACATACAGAAAGAGAAATATGTTTGATAAAACATTACATATGCAAGGTAAATGATAAAAAGTGGTTGAATAATGTGGACATCTACCTCAATAAAGCTAGTCTAAATGCCCATCATTTTAATTTAGAATGAAAAAAGATTTGAACAAGTTGATTTCTGAATAGTATTAAAGGAAGTAAGAACAAAGGCAGTAAAATCTTTGTATAGCCATTCTTTTCTTAAATTCAACTTTGGCACAGGTTTGATAGGCAAATACTTTGAAACAAAGTGTCATTTTTTTCCATGACATACCTAAGGAAAGCTGTGGGAAATGTTAAATACCGTATAGCTTCATGCTGCTGTTGCTACTTTGTATATAACAAGCACTGTCCTCTGGGTGTTTACTTACCAAATGATCATTTAGTAGCTTGGTGCTGTAATACTCTATATGCTACATTTTTAATTCTGGTGTGCTTTTGATATTGATTTACTAGACAAGTGTTTTCTGAAACAGGGATATGAAAAATATATTAGCACTGGAGAGGAAGAAAAGTCTGAGTGCAGTAGTTAAAGCAGGGTTATAGCATGCAGAAGAAAAGAGTTGTGTAATTAGCCTGTAACACATATACATCTAGTTTCTAAACCACCTGTCCTGACAAGGGACACAACAGTAGTAAGCTGAGCAGGGCAAACTAGGCTTCTTTATCTCCCAGCAAGTCTGCAGTTCATCCTCCAGAATTCCCAAACATTCCAAGGCAAGATGAGAAATGTAATCCCTCCATCATATCATGTGTTTGCTACAGAGTCTCCTTCCTATGTACCATGTTTGGTACACCTGTTATAGGAGGTGTTCAGGAGACATCCTCAAAACCTACTCAAACCATCTCAGCTGATTCTTCTCAATGTCAAGCAGCAATAGTTGTACCTCAGGATCTTTCTGGAATGCAAAGCTCTGCAGTCTGCCATGGAAACATTAAGGAATCTTATTCCCATATCTTCAGTCTCATCCTATCATAGCTTTTGACCATAGATTGGCATGGAGATGTAGACTGTAAGCTTAGGGCAGCACAATGGCACAGCGCATAGCATTACCACCTCACAGTAAGAGGTTCCCTGGTTCAATTCTTGGCTGGGGTGCTTCTGTGTGGAGTCTGCATGTTCTCTCTGTGTTTCTGTTTGTTTTCACCTGCCGCTAATTCAAAGGGGATCCAGTATCTGTCTGCCTGGGACGACATGATCGACAGACCACAATGCTTTGCCAGAGATGGTCTGCACCTGTCGTCCCTGGGATTTCGATTACTGGCTAAGGCTCTTGCCACCCCTATAGTGCCTTTTTTAGGCAAAGTTCAAAGGACAAAACCACCACCATAACAGGTACAAGCATGCAAATTCTGAAGGTAATGCTACTCAATGCTAGAAGTCTAAACCTCAAAATGCACTCTCTCGAGGCACTCATAAAAATGGAGTACATTGATATCTGTGCAGTAACTGAGACCTGGTTCAAAGTTCCAGACAGCACCCCTGCAATACCAGACTACAACTCTTACCACACTTTTTGGCCACCAAACCAGGAACGGAACACTAAAGGTGGAGGAGTGTCCATATTCACCAACGATATTCACACCACCAGGCTAGTTGCCCAACACAATGCGTCTGTAATTCTCCAGGTGCAACTAACACTAGGTAAGACTGCAATCCAAATTGTAGCTTGCTACAGATCCCACACCATGCCCCAAGATTCTCACTACACCTTTCTAAACATACTGGAAAATATTAAGATACAACCAAACACCCTAATACTGAGTGATTTCAACTACTCTGCTATTAACTGGGAAAACTACTCATGTACCAACACCTTTGCCAAACGTTTTTTGGAATTCATGAATTCCAGTGCCCTGGATTAACTAAACCATAGTCCCACCAGAGGCTCCAATATCCTAGACCTGGTCATTACCAACATGGGAAATCGATGCTCCACCCCTATTGTCACCCCCTCATTGGTCAGGTCTGACCATAACCTAATCACCCTTAACATCCACATCCCACCCCTCAGTAAGGAAACCTCCATAAAAAACTTCTCCAAAGCCAACTTCATGCTACTCAAGTCAGAGGTGACAAACTTCATGATACCCATATAGACGGGAACTAAAAGTTTGATTGCTGAATCCTACACTAGGGCACTGTATGAGCATATCCACTCATGCATGAATCATGCCATCCCAAATAGAACCAAGATGCTCTCCTCCAAAAAAATGGTCCCCTGCCATAAACAAACTTTTCAACAAAAGGAAGAAATTGTTGCAGAAAAGAGGAAAATCCCAGGATGCAAAAAAACTCCCTTACCAGCCTCAGTAAGAATCTGAAATCCCTCATAAAATCCTCCAAAGCTAGTTATGAAAATAAAATTGCCAAGATTCCAAAGACAACCACAAGGCATTCTATAACTATGTCAAGAATCTAAATGGCATTGCTCAGATCTGCTCTGAGCTACAACAGAATGGCATTAAATATACTGATCCCAAGGATATTGCCAATATCCTGGCAGATCAATTCAGTGCCAACTTCACCCCCCTCTCACCCCCTAAACAGCCCATCTGAATACCAGAAGATTGCCAAATTCTGGTAATAACAGCCACACAGATAAAAAACACACTCTCCAAAGCTAAGAATACAGCATCCATGGGACCAGATGACATCCCAGACTGTGTATTACATGAACTGCAAAATGAACTGGCACCTCACCTAAGTGTCATGTTTAATGATAGCCTCACCTCAGGCTTTGTGCCCACTGAGTGGCACACAGCTACAGTTATCACACTCCACAAGGGGGGGGGTCCACCTTGGATCCCATAAACTACTCTCCTATCAGTCTGACGAGCCTGATCTGCAAGGCAATGGAACGCATTATCATGGAACTTATAAACAAAAACATTGGCAACCTTCAAACACTGGACCCCACCCAGTTTGGGTTCGTGAAGAACCGATCTTGTCTCCTGAACCTGATTGACTTCTTCAAATCAGTCTTCAGAGCTGTGGATGAGTGTAATGTGGTCCACACAGCCTATCTGGACCTTGCCAAGGCCTCTGACACCATCCCCCACTCTGGAATCATAGATAGACTTACTAAGCTGGGCATTAATCCTTACATCACTCGATGGGTTGCCAACTGGCTTACTGACATAACCCACACTGTAAAAGTAGCCAACTCCAAATCCAGCTCCAGACAAGTGACAAGTGGAGTACCTCAGGGTTCAGTCCTGGAACCGTTCTTGTTTGGCATCTACTTCTCTGAAGTACAGGCCAACACTAAGGGACTCTGGCTAACAAAGTTCATAGGTGACTGCAAACTGAGAGCCATTATTGAATCCCCAAATGATGTGGATACTCTACAAAAAGGTCCTTACAGAAACAGATGCTTGGTGCCATAGCCAAGGGATCAAGCTCAATGCCAAGAAATGTATAGTTATCCCCTTTGGGAAAAAACATGTACCCATGAATTACCACATAGGTGGCAGTACACTAAACACCAAAAGTGTGATAAGAGACTTAGGGACACAGGTGGACAGTGGTCTCACCTTTGATAACCACATCGCCACAAAAGTCAGAAAATCCTTCTATGTGGCACACATCATCACTAAGGGCTTTTCATCCAGGAAAAAGGAGGTCATTGTCCCACTGTACTTATCCCTCATTAGACCCATTATAGAATACAATGCCCCATTTGGTATGTACCTCTCAAGACATCTGCAACAACTGGAAAGGCCACAGAAATACCTCACTAAAAGAATCATAGGCCTAAAGCAGATGCCCTATGCTGACCGCCTTAAAAAACTCCAGCTATACTCTGTCACATATCGTCTACTCAGAGGCGATCTCTTCTAAACATACAAGGCCATGTCAAACCCAGAGCTGTTGGACTTGCTACATTTAAAGAAATCCCAATCCCTCAGAGCCACACGCTCCAGGGATCTAAACCTTGTCATCACAATAAACAAAACATGCTGGAGGGATAGGTTCTTGACCCAGAGACTCCCCAGACTCTGGAATAGACTGCCCATACATGTCAAGCAGAGCGCCTCTTTGGCTCTCTTCAAAAGGAACCTTGACAACTGGATGGGAGAAAGGAAATTTGCCCTGGGGATCACGTCAGTCACCCTGCTAGACAGGGGTCCAGGGAAGTAAATAGTGTAGGAAGAAATAGCCAGGGAATTGTTATGGCTAGGCTTGTATAGGCCCTAGGGCCGATAGCCTAGTACCAAACTATGAACCTATGAACCATAAAGCTGTCTCCTTCAAAATTTTATTTATTTATTTACATTTGTTGACTGGGAGTGTCCAACTGGACGTAGGTCCATTTTCAGTGGAGGTCCGGGGAGAAAAGCTCCACAGTTAAAATAAACAGACAGTAGTTACATTGGATTACATAGTGATCAACAATTTAACATAGCAATTACTTACAACATATTTACAGATGAAGAACATAGTACATCAGTAGACAACTAGAATCTTTGTCTGTGAAGTACATAACAGACATTAACAAATGTTACAATAAGAAGTTCCTGCTGTGTAATAAGTACTAGGCTTATGAGCATCTGAGCTTGCTATAATCAAGGTAGTTAGTGGAGTGGAAAGAAAGGGTAGTGGTTGGATGGGGTGGGTGATATTAGAGTGGGAGTTGCAAGGGCATAGCCAGCATGTTTTTAGGTGCACATTTAGTAAAGTTTTGAAGTGGGTGCATGATGGTATGGAGGTAATTGTGGGTGGGAGGGAGTTCCATAATTTGGCTATGGTGCAAGAGACTAGTGCTTCACCAGCAGAGTTATTGGCTTTAGTGATCTGAAAGTGACTTTTGTTGCTGGATCTTAGTGGTCTGGTGGTGCGATGGGGTTGGAGTAGATTCTGGAAGGATGGGATATTTAGTGGATGGTTTACTAGTTTGTGGGTGAGTGAGAGTTGATACCACTGAAGGAGGTGAGGGAGTTCAAGCCAGCCCAGTTCAGCAAGTGAGAGACAATGGTGAGTACGGTAGGATGCCCCTGTGGCGAATTTGGCAATTTTGTTGTAGCAGGTCTCTAGCTTGTTTAGATCGCATTGCCTTAGGTTGGTATATATTGGAGAGGCATAAAGTAGGGTGGAGATAAGGTGGGAATTTGCTATTGAAATCTTTGCTGCTTTGGTGAGAAGTTGCTTATTTCTGTATAACGCTCCTAGTTTTTTGTGGACTTTTTTATGGTCATGGATATGTGAATGTCAAATTTTAGTTTATTGTCTATTTCCACTCCTAGCAATTTGGTATGTTCAGTTGGGTATATAGTGGTGTTGTCTTTTGCTGTGATGTTAAAGTGAGAGTTGTTTTGAGTATGTTTGGTGGGTTGGAAGATGAGTAGTTTAGTTTTGTTTGGGTTGAGTATTAATTAGGCATCGGATAACGAAGTTTCAACAGAGGAAAATGCTTCCTGTGTGACTTTTTGCAGTTTGGGTAGGGACTGGGCTGAGCAGATGATGGTTGAGTCATCTACGTATTGTATGAGTGTGCCATGTTTGGTGGCAGAGGCTAGATTATTGGTGTAAACAGAGAAGAGTATGGGTCCAAGGATGGATCCTTGGGGAACCCCTATGGAGACAGGTAGTTGGGGAGATATGTCATTCTGCCATACAACGGATTGTTGGCAGTCAGACAGGTAACTCTGAAACCAGTTGGTGACTGATTGAGAGAAGGATAGGTTATTGAGGACAGAGATAAGTTGTTTGTGTGGGACCATGTCAAATGCTTTAGATAGGTCTAGGAAAGTAGCAGAGGAGAGATAGCCATTGTTTTTTTGCTGAAGGATAGTGTTAGTAAAGGAGAGAAAGGCAGTGGTGGTGCTATGGTTTGGTTGGAAACCATGCTGACTATTGGAAAGGAGGTTGTTAGTAAGGAGGTAGTCTGAGACCTGAGAGTGTATGCATCTCTAGTATTTTGGAGAGTGGAGAGAGAATAGCTATGGGGCGGTAATTGGTTAGTTCTGTGGAGGGTCCGCCTTTGTGGAGGGGAATTATATGTGATACTTTCCACAGTGTGGGAACGTAACTTTCTGACAGAGATCGGTTAATCAAGATGGATACTGGGTAGGCCAGAGCATCAGCTGCGATTTGTAGGTATTCACTTGGGAGGTTGTCTGTTGCTAATTTGGTGGGTTTAAGTTTAGTTAAGAGTTTTTATGTTGGAGGTAGGTACAGGAGAAAAGAGAAGGCAGTGGGGAGATTACTAGTTGAAGGTGTGGGTTGAAGGGGGGGGGTTGTGTTGTTTAGCTAGTGATAGTATGGTTTGGGTGAAGTGTGTGTTGAATGAGGTAGCAATATTTTCTGAGGAGTGAGGGATGTTAGGAGGAGGGGTACTGACTTTAACTGGGTGGAGGATGGAGTTTATGGAGGACCAGAATTGTTTGGGGCTGTGTTGTGAGGAGTCTAGGGCAGACTTGTAGTATTGGAATTTGTCCTGTTTTATTAGCTTTTAGCTTAGCTTTTAGCTTAGCTTATTAGCTATTGCGTAGTGCTAGGAATTTCTGTCTAGCTGAGGGGGTTTTGGTTTTGTGCCAGTGCTCCCAGGCTTTATCCCTGTTTTTCATTTCTGACTTAGTGGTTTTCTGTAGCCGTGGGGAGGGTTGTGCTTTGGTTCTGGAAAGTCTTATGGGGGCATGGTAATTAAGGATGCTCAGGAAGGTAGTATTAAAAATTTCAACTGCGTCATCAAGATTGAGGTACTTTAGAGGATGCCAGTTACATTCTTTGAGGGATGAGATGAATGTGAGTGGGTAAAGTTTAGTTTTTTACGTATTTGACGGTAGATGACAGGTTTAGCTTGGTATAGGTATTTTTGAGTAGGAATGTTGGGGAGTAATCACTGAGGCTATCTGATAAGCAGCCTGTTATATATGACTGGGGGCTCTTACTGACTAGTATCCAATCCAGGGTAGTGTGCTTGCTGGAGTTTTTATTTATCCTGGTTGGCGACTGGACTAGTTGGGTGAAGCCATGAAGGTTTACATGATGGGTTGGATGGTTGCCAGAACAGGATTGCCAGTCAATATTGAAATCACCTAAAATGATAGTTTCTTGGGGGAGATGGTGGGTAGACCAGCTGAGGAGGTTTTCTAGTGGAGGGATGTTTTGGCCAGGTAGGAAGTAGCATCCAGTTATGTTGATGGTTTTGTTTTGGTTTATTTTGAGGTTGGTATATATATTATTGCTTCATTGCCTATTTGTTGAGCTGATGATTTTAAAATCAAAATCAACTCCATAATCCCACTAAAGCCATTAAGAGTTAGTAACTATTCCAAGGTAAATTACCTTTCATTAAGTGAAGGATAGCAAAAATTCAATGTCCCTGTAAACCCAGAGAACACAGCAGCCTATGCTGAATTGCTCTCAGAAACTCTGTACAACTATGTCAATGGCTGCATAGAGGCTGCTGTACCTACTAGAACTAATCCCAGGACAATCCCTAGGAATAACCACCTTAGTGGCATCCCAAATTACACAGGATATACAATAAAAGGAAGAATATATGGCAAAAAATCATGAGGATAAGTCTCATAAAGATAGAAGCTCTCTCATCAAAGTAAATAGGCAACTAAGAGGGCTAATTAGGTCAAGCAATGCCAACTTTGAGATTAAGATAATCTCCCAGGTGAAAGATGAACATAACATATTCTACAGCTATGTCAAAAATCTCAAAGAGAGCACACAACAAAGTGCTGAACTGGTGGTTAATGGTGTCAAATTCAGTGAGCCTGGTGATATAGAAAACCTGTTAGTGGACAAATTCAGTTGCAACTTTATTCCCTCACCCAAACCATACCCTCAGAAATACCCTCAAGCATAACCCCTCCAGCTATAACTAGGGAGCCTGTGCTGGCTGCACTCACTAAAGCCAAGAACATGACCTCAGTGGGCCCAATAACCTCCTGGATGCCTCCTGAATAGTCTAAAATATAACTTATCAGGACCTCTGGAGTCATTATTTAACTACAGTCTTAAAACAGGCTTTGTGCTACATGAATGGAGAACTGCAATTGTCATCTTCCTTCATAATGTGGGCCTTCAACACATCCTGGAAAGTACATACCCATTAGTCTGACTATTCTTATTTGCAAAGCCATAAAAATGTTACCATGAAAATTATCAACAAGAACATGGGTGACCTCCAGAAACTGGATCCATCTCAGTTTGACTTTGCCAAAGGAAGGTCATGCATACTGAATCTAGTGGACTGCTTTGAAAAGGTCATTAAGGCAATGGATGAGTGGAAAATGGTGCATATTGCCTATCTAGATATTGTTAAAGCATTCAATACAATATCCTACTCAGGCATTGTCAGCAAACTTATGGAACTAGGTATAACTCCCTTTATAACATGTTGGATAGCTAGCTGGCTCACTGATAGGATCCAGGAGGTTAGAATCATTGAGGCCACTTCCACAAAGAGACCGTTCACCAGTGCAGTCTCCCTGGGTTCTGAGCTGAGCCCACTCCTCTTTGGAATCTACTTCTTAGATGTCAAACTCATTGTCAAAGGACTCTGGGTGACCAGGTTTGCAGATAATTGGGAGTAGTTATTGAATCCCCCCAAGATGAGAACACCATTCAGGAAGGTCTAATACAGACAAAAGCTTGGTGCTGAAGCCATGGCTTAAAACTCAATACCAAGATATGCATTATATAGTATCTTTTTGGAAGTCTACCACCCCAGGTAACTACATCATCAATAAAACACTCTTAAAAGTTTATTCACTAGTCAGGGATATAGGAACTCATGTAGATAGTAACCTAGCATTCAACCAACATGTGACCAAGGTAGTAAAGAAGTCCTTCTATGTTGCTCAACTTATATGCAAGGGCATAGTATCAAGGTCAAGAGAAGTCATCATACCACTGTACTTAGCCCTCATCAGACACATCATAAAGTACAATGCCTCCTTTGGTATGTACCTGACTAGACATATGCAGTAACTGGAGCTTCCACAAAGTTTCCTTACAAAAAGAATACAGGGAGTAAGCACAATGTCCTACACTGATTGCCTCAAAGCCCATTCTCTTTACTCCATATCATACAGACTTCTGGGAGGTGATGGGTGGTGCACTGGTGCAGCAGTTAGCATTGCCACCTCACAGCAAGAAGCTCTCTGGTTTGATTCTCAGCTGGGGTGCCTTCTGTGTGGAGTCTGCATATCCTCCCTGTGTTCATGTGGGTTTTCTCTGGGTGCTCTGGTTTCATAGGTTCATAGGTTCATAGGTAGGTACTAGGCTATTGGCCCTAGGGCCTATACAAGCCTAACCAAAAAAGTACCCTGGCTTTCACCACCCAAGAAAATTATTTTCCTGTGCCCCTGTCAAGCAGAACCACAGAAGTGATCCCGGGGTGAATTTCCTATTACCCATCCAATCATCAAGATTTTTCTTGAAGAGTGCTAATGAGGAGCTTTGTTTGACATAGATAGATAGTCTGTTCCAGAGTATGGGAAGTCTCTGGGACAGGAATCTATCCCTCCAGCATGTTCTGTTTATTGTGTTGACAAGGTTTAGGTCCCTAGAGCATGTAGCTCGGAGGGATTTCTTTAAGTGGAGCATTTCCAACAGCTCTGGGTTTGACATAGCTTTGTATGTTAGGCAGAGATCGCCTCTGAGTAGGCAATATGCGACGGAGTAAAGCTGGAGTTTTTTGAGACGGTCTGCATAAGGCATCTGTTTGAGGCCAGTAATCCTCTTTGTGAGATATTTCTGTGACCTTTCCAGTTGTTGTAGATGTCTTGTGAGGTACATACCAAAAGGGGTGATGAGTAGAGGGGAACAATGACCTCTTTTTTTCTGGATGAGAAACCTTTTGTGATGAGGTGTGCCACATAGAAGGATTTCCTGACCACTTTGGCGATGTGATTATCAAAGGAGAGACTACTGTCCACCTGTGTCCCAAGGTCTCTTATCACACTTTCGGTGTTAAGTAGACTACTGCCTATGTGGTAGTTCATGGGTACAGAGTTTTTACCAAAGGGGATGACAATGCACTTTTTGGCATTGAGCTTGAGACCATGTCTTTGACACCAGGCATCTGTCTCAGTGAGCCCCTTTCGTAGGATGTCCACATCATTAGGAGTTTCAATTATGGCTCCTAGTTTGCAGTCATCTGTGAATTTAGTTAGCCAAAGACCTTCTGTGTTAGCCTGTACTTCAGAGAAGTAGATACCAAACAGGAGAGGACCCAGGACTGAACCCTGTGGTACTCCACTTGTCACTGGTCTGAAGTCTGATTTGGAGTCTGCTACTTTCAAGGTGTGGGTTGTGTCAGTAAGCCAGTTGGCAACCCATCTTGTGACATAGGGATTTATACCTAGTTCAGTGAGTTTATCTATAATTCCAGAGTGGGGGATGGTGTTGAACACCTTGGCGAGATCTAGATAGGCTGTGTGAACCACCTTACCCTCATCTATGGCTTTGGTGACTACTTCAAAGAAGTCTATCAGGTTTAGGAGACATGATCTGCCTTTTACAAACCAAAACTGTGTGGGGTCCAGAGTTTGGAGATCTCCAGTGTCTTTGTTTATGAGTTCTATGATGATACGTTCCATGGCCTTGCAGACGAGGCTTGTCAGGCTAATGGGGCGGTAGTTCCCGAGGTCTGTTGTGGCCCCCCCTTTGTGGAGTGGGATAACTGTCACAGTGCGCCATTCAATGGGCACAAAGCCTGAGGTGAGGCTATGATTAAACATGGTACTTAGGTGGGGTGCCAGTTCATTCTGTAGTTCAAGTAGAAGGCAGCCTGGGATGTTGTCAGGTCCCATGGATGCTGTGTTCTTGGCTTTGGAGAGTGAGGTTATTACTTGTGCAGCCGTGATTACAGGAACTTTGCATTCTTCCAGTATAAAGATGTGCCCTTTAGGGGGTGAGAGGGGGTAAAGTTAGCACTGAACCTATCTGCCAGGATGTTGGCAATATCAGTTGGTTCTGTATATTTAGTGTCATTGTGCTGTAACTCAGAGCAGATCTGAGTGTTGCCATTGAGATTTTTGACATAGCTATAGAATGCTTTGTGGTTGTCTTTAAAATCAGTGGCAATTTTGTTTTCATAACTAGCTTTGGAGGATTTTATGAGGGATCTCAGCTTCTTACTTCTACTGAGGCTGACCAGGGAGTTCCTCCAATCGTGGGATTTTACTCCTTTTTGCAACAGTTTCTTTCTTCTGTTGTGGAGTTTGTTTATGGCAGAAGACCACCAGATTGGCTTCCTTTTTTGGAGGATAGCATCTTGGTTCTGTTAGGGATAGCATGATCCATGCACTTGTGTAAGTGCTTATAAAGTGCATTTGTGTAGGATTCAGCAGTTGTACCTCTATTGTCCATCTGCATGGGTGTCGTGAAGTTTGCCACTTCTGTCTTAAGAAGCATGAAGTTGGCTTTGGAGAAATTTTTTACGGTTGTTTTCCTAATGGGGGTGGGAGCGGGATGTGGATGTCTAGGGTGATTAGCTTGTGGTCGTTTCTGACCAATGAGGAGCTGACCTCTAGTGTGGAACACGGGTCACCCATGTTGGTGATGACCAGGTCTAGGATATTGCTGCCCCTGTTGGGGGTGTGGATAAGTTGATCCAAGGTGTTGGAATTGATGATTTCCAGAAAACGTTGAGCAAAAGAGTTGGTACATGAGTAGTTTTCCCAGTTAATGGTAGGGTAGTTGAAATCACCCATTATTAGAGTGTTGGGTTGTACCCTAATATTTTCCAGTGTATCAAGAAAAGAGGAGTGGGAATCCTGGGGCATGGTGGGGGGTCTGTAGTAAGCTACAATCTGGATTGCGGTTTTGCACAGAGTTAGTTGAACTTGGATAATCTCGGATGCATTATGCTGAGCAACTAGCTTGGAGGTGTGGATATCCTTAATGAATATGGACACGCCTCCACCTTTAGTGTTTCGGTCCGGGTTTGGTGGCCGAAAGGTGTGGTATGAATTATAGCCTGGTAATGCAGGGGTACTCTCTGGAGCTTTGAACCAGGTCTCTGTCACTGCACAGATGTCAATGTTCTCCATTTTAAGGAGTGCCTCGAGTGAGTGCATTTTGAGGTTTAGACTTCTAGCATTGAGTAGCATTACCCTCAGATTTTGCTTGCTTGTACCTGTTGCAGTGGTGAATTTGTCATTTGAACCTTGCCTAAAAAAGGCACTATAGGGGTGGCAAAAGCCTTTGCCAGTATCCGGAATCCCAAGGACGACAGGTGCAGGCCATCTCTGGCAAAGCAGCGTGGTCTGTCGATCATGTCATCCCAGGCAGACAGATACTGGATTCCCTTAGAATGACACCAGAAGCTTAGCCAATTGTTAAAGTCAATCATTTTGTCCCTGTACTGTGGTGTCATTCTGGGTTATGGCAGGATGCTACTCAGGGCTAGGGTCATACTGGCCTGGGCTACAATATCGGAGAGCTCCTCCATGTCTTTTTTCATGCAGTCCAGGGAGGTACATCTCAGGTCATTCACACCAACATGGACAATGACAGAGTCATGGACAATGACAGAGTCATATTTGTACTTGTTGTGGAGTGACCTGAGTGCGTGTGTTATGTGGCGGATCCTGGCACCTGACAGGCAGCTGACAGTAACTTTTTCCTTGTTTAAGCCTGGTGAGTGGAACATCAGTGTGCCTGACTATAGAGTCACCTATGACTAGAGTGCTGGGTACGTTATGCCTTATGGGCTGTAGTTGAGTGGCACACTGAGTATGTGGGCTATGTGTCATTTGGGTTGTGTTGGTGGGTGGAGGTTGCTTGCATTTCTGCTTTCGAGGTCTCTGTTGTTTGGGCAGATTTGTACTGAGAGCCTCCGCAAATGTAGGTGTGTGTTTTGTGCTTCTGTGTGTGTGTTTTGGTGGTGTAGGTTTTGAGGGACTATGTGATGAGTGTGGTGTGGTGCAAGTGTTTACCTTCTCCTCTTGACTGTCTAGGCCAGCCTTTGGTGAAGAGAGCTTTGCTTCCAGTTTGGCTATATAAGTGCATCTCTCACAGGTCGTAGTGTTGGGTGGTAGGAGGAGAGGATTGTCTGTGTACATGAGGCAATTGCTGCATTGTCCCAAGATGCCCAGATTCATCAGGTAGACAGGAGAAAACACTGGCAGCTGACCTTTAGACATGCCTGAATAGGTGCTTATTTATTAAGTACTAAAAACTGTTTTCCTCTAGACAAGTGAGGAAAGTTTCCTCCCACATTCCAAAGACGTGTCTAGAGCATTTCTCCTAAGCCTCCAGTGAAAATGGGTTCTGTCCCAGTCGAGCTTTCCCAGTAAACAAATGTTAAATAAATAAAAAATAAAATAAAATCTTTGCTTAACATAGACAGCATCCCTGGACCTGTTTTGATGAACCTTTTGCACATCCGCAAAACAAACATCATCAGAGCTACTATATAAAAAGCCCTAAATTTTGCTTGTGACATAACTAGGACATATTAAAGAAACAGATATGTTTCTCTGAGATTTCCCATTCTCTGGAAGAGGCTCTCCATCCATGTGAAGCAGGATTCCTCCCTATCCTTTTTTACGAGCAATTCGGACCAGTGGATGGGTAATTAGAAATTCACTCCTAGTCTGGCTCCTTTGTCTCTCATGGACAGAGGTGGTCAGTAAATAACCCTTATATAAATCAGATTTGTGGGTCACATTTGGGTTGCATGCCTAGGCTTAATAGCAGCATTTTAAATGCCATGGACAGCCATGGACAGCAAAGGGAAAGGAGAACAATGACACTTCCTTGTAACTGCTTGTTGCAGATGCATTTGCTATTTTTGTTTTCATTTATCTTTTATAGTTAATGCTCAGCTCACTAAATGGGAACACAGCAGTTTTTGCTTTCATTCCATACTTTATGGTAGCTTAATATGCTGCCATGAAGACGTGGATTCGATACAGGGCCCTCCCTGAACATTAATACCCTCTTGGAGAATGCCTGTTCTCCAAGAGTGAATTACCATTGTGATCCACCCATTTTTGTAAATAGGCCTTAAGTCGTCAGAATATCCAACTCATTCAAATTACCATTGATAAATTCTGTAGGTTTTCAACATATGTCCCTAAAACAGCAGCACAGCATTGCCCTCCAAAAACAGAAAATGGTTGCTAGTTACTGTACCTGCAACTTTCATGTCGCCATCATTAGCCTTTGTTTTATTGCATAACTGCCACTTCCTCCTACTGAAGCACAAACTGAATATTAGGAACTATCCCTATGAGTTACAAAATAATCTTTAAAATTTTGTAACCCTTGAAAGGCCACAGTCTGCGAGGTCAGTAAATGACCAGAGCTTGAGGATAACCATCTCTTGTAACAGGAGCTACTTGCCAGAGAATGCTAGGAATGAAATCAACTGTTCTACCTCTAGGACAAAGTTGACAGACTATTTAATGTGGCATGTCCTTAGAAATTTTTCAGAGATTATGATTATTTGAATCCCATCCAATAAGCAGATTACTTTTTAAGCAAATCTAGCACTGCCTTACTATATTTCAGAAAAGACTACTGCAAATAGGTTCATAGGTGTATACTAGGCTAGTAACAATGACGGCCCTTGAAAACTTAGCAATGCAACACAACCGTGACCCACAAATTTGATATATATTTGATTTATATGGGGTGATTTACTAACTGCCTTTGTCTATCAAACACATAGGAGCCAGACCGGGATAAATTTCTAATTACCCATCCATTGGTCCAAGTTGCGCTTAAATAGGGGGGATTCTGCTTCACATGGATGAGAAGCTTGTTCCAGAGAATGTGAATTCTCTGAGAAATATATCTGTCTCCCCAATATGTCATACTTATGTTCCAATGTAAATTGAGGTCTTTTAATTTAGTAGTACTGATGCTGTTTGTTTTGCTGATGTGCAAAACATTCATCAAAACAAGGCACAGGGATGCCTAGTATGCCAGACAAAGACCACCTCTCAGAAGTCTGTATGATACCAAGTAAAGAGACAGAGCTTTGAGGTGATCAGCATAGGGCATTGTGTTTACTCCCCGTATTCTTTTTACAAGCTACCTTTGTAGATGTTTCAGTTGCTGCATGCATCTAGTTAGGTACAAAATGAAGGGGGCATTATACTTTATGATAGGCCTGATGAGGGCTGAGTACAGAGATATGATGGATGACCTTTCAGTACCTAGATTCCATGCCCTCACTTATAAGTTGTGCAGCACAGAAGTAATTTATTACTACCTTAGACACATGTTGGTCGAAAGCTTAGTTGCTATGGAAATGATTTTCCAGATCCCTAACTGGTGAATGAGCTTTTAAGGGTGTTTTATTGAACACTTAGTTACTCAGGGTGGCAGACTTCCCACAAATTTTGCACATCCCACATTATTGGCATACGCAGAACTACCTTCTTGTATTCTTTTACACTCATGTCCTAAAATTATACCCACATTACTCTACAATAGTTCCCCTTTTTCATTTATAACTAATTTTTCCTCATACCTATTTTCTACGACATAAGTTAGTGTATAACAAATTATTATACAAACATGTAATAATGTCATACAGAGTTGTCATTATACCTGGACGGCATTACTGCACTTAAAAAATTATGGGCTATTTGTTAACTTGATTTGTTTTTGTTTTATTATTAGTATATACATATTTTTTTTTATTTTTGATGTAAAACAGTCCCGCTGCCTAATGTTTTACATTTCTGTAAGATATATAATTGCAGTTGTAGGAAGTATTTTACACCCAAAATATGTATTATGTAGGTAATTAATAATGTCTACATATGCACACACCAAACAAATAGTTAAGTGAAAGATAGTGTGTCACAAATATACAGAATGTCAGATACATCTGCAGCTCTTCTTTCTTCACATACTGCTCAAATGTCCATCCCTGGGATTCAACAAAATCTGTGCAAGAATAAGAGTATTCTTGCACAGAGTGGTTCGTGTCTGTTTAGCACAGCAGTGTACTTTAAATATTCATGAAGGCACCCTGCTGTACTTGCTACATGGACACGAACCGTGAACGAGTGCAGGGGGTGTTTCCAAGTAGTGCATGGACACTGAACATGCCCCCTGCACTCAGAAAGTGCCGTACGTCACTTTCTAAGCTGAACTGGCATAATATTAGAGCTTTACTCTAATATGCCAATATTTCAGTGTCTGCGGACACTGAAATGAAATAATGATCATTTCAGTGTTCACGGACACTGAAATAAACATCGGCAACAAGAAAGCAATGCAGGGGGTGTGTGACAGGTTCTGTGACACACCCCCTGTATTGCTAAAGTGCCATATGACACTTTGCAACATGCTAAAGCAGGAAATGTGTACAAATGCACACATAACGAGGGATAAATCCCCCAAAAATAACAAAACACACATATAACCCTCACTAGGGTGGGAGGTTGGCATAATTGTTAAGGTGTTTACCTTACAGACACAAGGTGCAGGGTTTGATTCTCACTTTAGGCAATTGGCTAGGCTTAAAATGGCCCACAAGGGTAGTTAGCCTAGTACTAATCTATGAACCTAAACATAGAAAGTTGAAAGAGAACAGGTCATGCATTAGCATGAATTATGGAAGGGTGGAAGTCTGAAAGCAAATGTATCCCAATATTCCCTTACAACAGTGCATGTTAACAAAGGCACAAATGATTGGGGGAATAAATAATATATTAGGGACACACCTGAAAAATTGTCCTCACACACTTAGTAAGTTGATAGATAACAGGATATGTATTAGCAGGAGTCCCTGAAGGATAGAAACCTGAAAGACAAATGAATGCCAGTATTTCATGGTTGCAGTCCTCAATGAGTTGTCAGAACACCACAAGACTCACTTATATAACATAATAATATAAACAAATAACATAAACTTTTTTTCAAGCCTAAGTAATGTTTAAGCATAGCTAAGTAGTTGTGTGTGTTATGGCTGTCGGCTTAGCATAGCTTAAACATCCACTAGGAGATAAAAGCAAATATACAGGTGAAATTTCCAAGTTGAGATAGTGTGGTGGTTAGAGTCCTGGCTTTACATGCAGGTGCTCATGGCTGAAGTACAAAGACAGGCAACTTGTGTTAAAATTATTTTTGTAAACTTAAATTATATAGCAACTGTCTCAAACCCAAGATGCTGTGCTCTACATTCACAGCAACATACCATTACACCATGTGAGCTGTGAGAACCTGTAATGCTTTAACAAACATATCATTCATTCTGGTCATTTAACAGTAATGAAAAAAAAACATCAGTTCCAAGTCTCAAACCCATGACCCTGTATACTATAGTCAGACGAATGTACCACTACACAATCTGAGCTGTAGGAATCAGTGTTGGTTTTTTCAGACATATCATACAATAGAGGCATACAGCATTAGGGAGAAAGCTCTGTGGAATCATTCATAGGTTCATAGGTTAGTACTAAGCTAACTGCCCTTGTGAGCCATTTCAAGCCTAGCCAATTATTCCTTGTGAGACTCAAACCCTGCACCTTGTGTTTATAAGGCAAACACCTTAACCATTAGGCCCCCCTCCCAACCCTGTGTGTATCATGTGTTGTATCTAGACATACACACACACACACACACACACACACATATATATATATATATATATATATATATATATATATATATATATATATATATAGGATCTGTACAGATGCTCGACTGCATCTTTCACAGAATCCTAATTTGGTGAGCATACTTGTGCGAAAGTGCTGTTCACCAAATCAGCACTTTCGTGTAAGTATGCTTGTTGCTCCAGTCGTACTACGGTGTGGTAAGGGAAAATTCCCTTTTCCTCACTGTAGTGCGACCTCGGAGTGAGAATATTAAAGTAAGGGGTGTGGGGGGAGCAGCCCCCCCTGCATTCAAGTAGATTTTGTGTGTGTTTTATTTTAACATACTTTAACGAAAGTGCTTTTTCGATGAAAGCGCTTTCATTAAAGTGTGTTCGGTGGTAATGGATTCCGGCTTTTGAACTTTCGTTCAGAAGTCCTAGATCTTTATATATATATATATATATATATATATATATATATATATATATATATATATATATATATATGTGTGTGTGTGTGTGTGTGTGTGTGTGTGCATCTGTTGAAATATATATATATATATATATATATATACATATATGAAATAGTGGCTAAATAAATAGATATACATATATAAATATATAAAAGAAGGGAAATATATATATATATATATATATATATATATATATATATATACACACACACACACACATGCACACATAAATGTATGTACATAACATGCAGTGCAATCAGACCTCAGAAACATCCCTCTCAACCTCTTAGTGCAAGACACCTGTACAAAGGCTGTAAAGGGGGGGGATGGGCCAGATATAGGGACATATTTCAACTATCACTGTTAGGAATGAAGACATTTGCTACAGCAACACTGTGCATTTCTGCAGACAATTACTGAAGGATATGAGGATGGAAACTGAAATGTTATGTCATTACTGACATAAATCCTTGGATCATCACAGTGATTTACCAGACAAATACAAATAAATTGCGAAACAGAACAAAAGTATGGGCCAAACATCTGGACATTCTGTGAAAATCCTGGCACTGGAGAGGTATGCTCAGAACCCTTTAGTGCAATGAATCTGGGCCAAGCCTGACAAAGTGGAGAGGACAAAGACATGAAATTAGGGACATATCCAAAATACGTGAGTAGAGAAGCTGAGAAAGTTGATGTACTAATACCATGTCTCCTAAGATGTATTGACTGAAATATCACAAGTCTGCAACTCAATTGCCTCTCATTAGTTAGTGATCTCAATCCCCACATCATCCCACTGATGTGTCAGGAATACATAATGGTTATGGGGACCAAACCAAAGATATCAGCCTGACAACAGGACATCCTACAAATGTGTGGACATAACACAACATTAGGGAAACTACACTCAGCCAACAAGCAACATCCAAACTACAATCAGACTGACATAACACTACACAAATCCAGCTCTGGGGCTGTACACATGCATTTGCAAATATAACAGGCACTACAGGGATGCAACAGTAGTGGAAAACAGACACTGGTGTGAAAGTGCATACCCACAACCAATTGCACCACAGTCACAGCGACATACTAGTAAGCAAACTGAACACTACAGTATAATGACTGTGTGAGCAACAATATCCCATTTGCCACTCACACATTACCCCTACATATACTGCCCCAAGTCACAGTGTAGTGGGAATCTTGAAGTGTTACAGGAAATTTCACAGTCTGTCCGTACAAACATATACATGTGATAGGGAACCAGAAAATGAAGCAGCATGCACAGTCAGATAGAAAGGGCCCATGACACTCACATGCACCCCCTCCCTACACAGCCCAAATAACATGTACACACTACACTGCTACACAGTCCTGACAGTCTCTTAACAATGGCTAGGAATACAGACATACACAGACTTCTCAAATGTACTGTTTCCCACAGAATGTATAGGCACAGGACTCATATCTATGGCCGCTTCCTTGTTACATGTCTGGGGGTCTATGACATCACTGGGATGGTAGCAGGAATGAAGGCAATAAATAATGATACTACATACCTCTGAACCTCTTAGTGCATGGCATCTGGACAAAGCCTGACATAATTGGGAGACAGAGGCCCAAATAGGGGGGTATATTGGACATATTGCTGTAATAAATTTAGACAGTTGCTGGTGTTACTGGGTTTGTTGTCACATATCTTTTCTGACGGTTATTAAGTCTGTTACACCAATGGATGTTAGCATGCACTGACTGCATTCCCCAAAGTATCCTATTGATTAGCCAAGGACAACGGCTGTGTGGGGAACAACACAAACATATGAGCCACACATCTGGACAGTGTCCAGGCCTCTGGACAGTGTAGAGGTATGAACACAGTCATGTAACAGAATAGAAATCCCCTGACAGCTGCCAAACATGTCACCCAGCACCTTATGAAGCACAGTAAGACCAACATGACACTTTCCCACATCAGCTCTGGGCAATTACCCATGCCTATTTAAATATAGCATGCACTACAGGGATGGAACTGTAGTGAAAAGCAGATAGTGGTGCAAAATGTCCACCCAAAAACATTTGCACTGCAGTCACAGCAACATATCAGTACCCAAAATGAACTCCAGAGTACAATGACTGTCTGAACAAACATATCATGATTGCCAGTCATACACTACACTGACATATACAGGCCAAAATCACAGTGTACTGGGAATCCTGAGGTGTTACAGGATACTTCACAGTCTGCCCCTACAAGCATACAGACCCGATAGACCGCCAGCTGCCATAGCTGCATGCACAGTCAGATAGATAAAGGATGTATGCCACTCACATCTGCTACTCTCCCTACCCAGCCCAACAAACATCTACATGCAACACTGCTACACAATCCTGGCAGTCTGTCAACAATTGCCAGAAATACACAGACCTCTCAACTGTAAAGAGTCCCACAGGATGTCCAGGCTTTCCCCTCATATATAAGGCCTCTTCCACATAACATGTCTGGCAGTCTGATACATCACTGAGATAATATCAGGAATGTAGGCACTAAATAATCATATATCATACCTATCAACCTCTTACTGCATGACATCTGGACAAAGCCTGACATAATTGTGGGACAGAGGACCAAAACGCAGGGGCATATTTGAAATATTGCTGTTATAAACTGAGAAAGTTGCTGGTGTAACAGGGTTAGTTATAACATATATTTTCTGAGGGATATGAGGTCAGAAACAAATGGATGTTAGCAGTTACTGACTGCAATCACCAGAGTATGCTACTGATTTTCCAAAGACAAAAAATGTCTGAGGAACACACCAAACATAGGACTCCAAACTCTGGCCATTCTGCAGATAGCCCTATAGTTGAGAGTTATGTCAGACACAACACTGTCAGAGTTGAAATCACGCAGAAACTCCATATATCCACACAAACCCTGTTAGACTAGCATTAATCCAAATGTATAACAGCAATACTTACATTCTGTCCCTATGTCTGGAACATTCTCCCCCATTTTGTTGGCCTGTCTCCACAGTCATGGTTGTAATAGGTATTTCCAAATACCCTCTGTGATGCTGTTGTTCACACACCTCCATGAAGTACTCCTCACTGGCAAGGAAAAGGGCCAATGCCCACATTAAGTACTCAGTTATAGGAGTGTGTTGCCATGCCATTGGCTATATGACTAATAACACAGCTGTTCTGTATGCAATTAGCAAGTGGGGAACAGGCCATCAGCTGCTCATGAGCATTACCTACAAAAGGCAAGCTGCTGCCTATGCAAAACAGATGTACACCTTACATCACTGAGAGAGAGAGAGAGAAACATTAAGAAAAAAAACACCAGCAGGATATAACCACCTACACTTGGGAAAAAAATAGGTATGTCAAACAAGTAAGCATGTAATGGACTGCAGTAGAGGGTATGTAAAAATGAGAAATAGGAAGTTTAACATATATGTCTCAAGAAGACTTGCTGTACTAGTATATTGCTGATCAGAACAGATGACCTTAGTATCTGGGTCTGTCTACACTGACATAGATCATAGGTCAGGCCCCTGAGTTACCCCAGGAATGGATGGCTCACATATGACTACTACTGGACCTGAGTCACCCCAGGAAAGGATGGCTCACATATGACTACTACTGCAGTGTGTGTTGAACTATACTGACTGTGACAATGCTAGGCCAGCTACTGGGATGTCATACATATCCATGTCTTACTTGTGAATACAATTATGATATACTTGTTTGTCTCAGAAATGTGAGAGACCGATACATGGTATTTTCATGCTAAAGTACTGTTGCAGATGTGTGTGTGTTGAACTGCATGTGATATACTGAGCTCATACCATGTAACTGTCTAGTTATGCACATTGACCATATGTGTGCCTCATAGGTTCATAGGTAGGTACTAGGCTATCAGCCCAAGGACCTACATAAGCCTAGCCAACAAGGTTCCCTGGCCTACGCCACCCAAGGAAGTTTTTTTCCTGTGCCACTGTTGAGCAGAGACACAGAAGTGATCCCCAGTGTGTATTTCCTATTTCCCATCCACTCATCAAGATTTTTCTTGAAGAGTGCTAATGAAGAACTTTGCTTGACATAGATGGGTAGCCTGTTCCAGAGTATGGGAAGTCTCTGGGACAGGAATCTATCCCTCCAGCATGTCCTGTTTATTGTGGTGACAAGGTTTAGGTCCCTAGAGCATGTAGATCGGAGGGATTGGGATTTTTTTAGGTGTAGCATGCCCAACAGCTCTGGGTTTGACATAGCTTTATATGTTAGGCAGAGATCACCTCAAAGTAGGCGATATGCTACAGAGTAAAGCTGAAGTTTTTGAGGTGTTCAGTGTATGGCATTTGTTTGAGGCCAGTAATCCTCTTTGTGAGGTACTTCTGTCGTCTTTCCAGCTGCTGCAGATGTCTTGTGAGGTACATTCCAAAAGGGGCATTGTACTCTATAATGGGTCTAATGAGTGTCAAGTAGAGGGGAACAATGACCTCTTTTTTCCTGGATGAGAACCCTTTTCTGATGAGGTGTGCCACGTAGAAGGACTTCCTGACTACTGTGGCGATGTGACTATCAAAGGAGAGACTACTGTCCACCTGGGTCCCAAGGTCTCTTATCATGCATTCGGTGTTAAGTAGATTGCTGCCTATGTGGTAGTTCATGGGTACAGAGTTTTTACCAAAGGGGATGACACCACTTTTTGGCATTGAGCTTGAGGCCATGGCTCTGACACCAGGCATCTGTCTCAGCGAGGCCCTTCTGTAGGGTGTCCACATCATTTGGCGACTTGACTATGGCTCCTAGTTTGCAGTCATCTGAGAACTTCATTAGCCAGAGGCCTTCTGTGTTAGCCTGTACTTCAGAGAAGTAGATACCAAACAGGAGAGGGCCAAGGACGGAACCCTGTGGTACTCCACTTGTCACTGCTTTGAGGTCAGATTTGGAGTCTGCAACTTTTACAGTGTGGGTTCTGTCAGTGAGCCAGTTGGCAACCCATCTTGTGACGTAGGGATTTATACCTAGTTTGGTGAGTTTAGCTGTAATTCCAGAATGGGGGATGGTGTCGAAAGCCTTGGCGAGGTCAAGATAGGCTGTGTGAACAACTTTACCCTCATCTATGGCTTTGATGACTGCCTCAAAGAAGTCACTTAGGTTCAGGAGGCATGATGTGCCTTTCACAAACCCAAACTGGGCTTGGAGGTTACCAATGTCTTTATTTATGAGTTCCATGATGATACGTTCCATGGCCTTGCAGACCAGGCTCATCAGGCTAATAGCTCGAAAGTTCCCAGTATCAGTGGTGGCTCCCCCTTTGTGGAGTGGAATAACTGTTGCTGTGTGCCATTCAGTGGGCACAAAGCCTGATGTGAGGCTATTATTGAACATGTTACTTAAGTGGGAGCCAGTTCGTTCTGAAGTTCATGTAAAACGCAGCCTGGGATGTTGTCCGGTCCCATGGATGCTGTGTTTTTGGCTTTAGAGAGTGCAGCTTTTACTTTCATAGTTGTGATTACTGGGACTCTGCATTCTTCCTGTATAGTTATGGGCCCTTTAGGGGGTGAGAGGGGAGTAAAGTTAGCCCTGAACCTATCTGCCAGGATGTTGGCAATATCAGTTGGTTCTGTAATTTCCTTGCCTTTGTGCTGTAACTCAGAGCAGATCTGGGTGTTGCCATCGAGATTCTTGGCATAGCCATAGAATGCTTTGTGGTTGTCCTTGGAATTAGTGGCAATTTTGTTTTCGTAGCTAGCTTTGGAGGATCTTATAAGGGATCTCAGCTTCTTACTGAGGCTGACCAGGGAGTTCCTCCACTCATGGGATTTTACTTTCTTTTGAAACAGTTTCTTCTTTCTGTTGTACATTTTGTTTATGACAGGGGACCACCAGATTGGCTTCTTTTTTTTGGAGGATAGCATCTTGGTTCTGTTTGGGATAGCACAATCCATGTGCTCGTGTAAGTGCTTATAGAGTGCATTTGTGTAGGATTCAGCAGTTGTAACTGTATTGTCCATCTGCATGGGTGTCATGAAGTTCACCACTTCTGTCTTAAGAAGCATGAAGTTGGCTTTGGAGAAATGTTTTACTGTAGTTTCCTTAATGGGGGGTGGGGGTGGGATGTGGATATCAAGGGTGATTAGGTTATGGTCGGATCGGACCAACGAGGAGTTGACTTCAGGTGTGGAACACCGGTCACTCATGTTGGTAATGACTAGGTCTAGGATATTGTTGCCCCTGGTGGGGGTGTGGATATGTTGATCCAGGGCATTGGAGTTTATGAATTCCAGAAATCGTTGAGCTAAGGAGTCGGTACACGAGTAGTTTTCCCAGTTAATGTTGGGGTAGTTGAAGTTGGCCATTATTAGGGTGTTTGGTTGAACCCTAATATTTTCCAGTACATCAAGAAAAGAGGAGTGGGAATCCTGGGGCATAGTGGGGGATCTGTAGAAAGCTACAATTTGGATTGCAGTTTTGCCCAGAGTTAGTTGCACTTGGATAACTTCAGATGAATTATGCTGAGCAACTAGCCTGGAGGTGTGGATATCCTTAATAAATATGGACACACCTCTGCTTTTGGTGTTTCGGTCCAGGTTACGTGGCCGAAACGTGTGGTATGAGTTATAGCCTGGTAGTGCAGGGGTGCTCTCTGGAGCCTTGAACCAGGTCTCAGTCACTGCACAGATATCGATGCTCTCCATTTTAAGGAGTGCCTCAAGTGAGTGCATTTTGAGATTTAGACTTCTAGCATTGAGTAGCATTACCCTCAGTTTTTGCTTGCCTGTTCCTGTTATGGTGATGAATTTGTTATTTGAACCTTGTCTAAAAAAGGTACTATAGGGGTAGCAAGAACCTTAACCAGTATCCGGAATCCCAAGGGCGACGGGTGCAGGCCATCTGTGGCAAAGCATCATGGTCTGTCGACCATGTCATCCCAAGCAGACAGATACTGGATCCCCTTAGAATGACACTAGAAGCTTAGCCAATTGTTGAAGTCAATCATTTTGTCCTTGTACTGCCGTATCATTTTGGGCAATGGCAGAATGCTACTCAGGGATAGGGTCATACCTGCCTGGGCTACAAGATCTGAGAGCTCTTCCATGTCTCTTTTCATGCAGTCCAGGGAAGTACATCTCAGGTCATTCACACCAACATGGACAATGACAGAGTCATATTTGTACTTGTTGAGGCGTGACCTGAGTGTGTGGGTTATGTGGTGGATCCTGGCACCTGACAGGCAGCTGACAGTAACCTTCTCCTTGTTTAGCCTGGTGAGTGGGACATCAGTGTGCCTGACTATAGAGTCACCTATGACTAGTGTATTGGGTACGTTGTTTTGCCTTATTGGCTGTGGTTGAGTGGCACACTGATTCTGTGGGCTATGTGTCATTTGGGTTGTGTTGGGGGATGGAGGTTGCTTGCGTTTCTGCTTTGGAGGTCTCTGTTGCTTAGATAGATTATTATTGAGAGCCTCCACGAATGTTTTTGTGTTAATATGTGTGGATTTTGGTGGTTTAGATTTAGTGAGACTATGTCATGAGTGTGGTGTGGTGCAAATGTTTACCTTCTCCTCATGACTGTCAAGTTCAGTCTTGGTTCGAGAGAGCTTTACCTCCAGTTTGGCTAGATAAGTGCATCTCTCACAGGTTGTAGTGTTGGGTGGTAGGAGGAGAGGGTTGTTTGTGTACATGAGGCAATTTCTACATTGCCTCAAGATGCCCAGATTCATCAGATAGACAGGAGAGAACAATGGGAGCTGACCCTTGGACATGCCTGAATAAAAAGCAATTTTCCTCTAGATAAGTGAGGAAAGTGAGTACAAGAGCTGTTTTTTCTCTAAGCAAGTGAGAAAAGTAAGTACAAAAACTGTTTTCCTATAGGTAATGAGGAAGATTGAGTGCTATACTAATTAGTAGCTTATTTAGTGCTTACAAGTTCTGAACAAGTGCTGAGCATGAATAAGAAAATTTAAGTGCTAAAACTAAGAATCTGTATCTGCACTAGACGTGTTACAGGACAAAAACAAGTGCAAATGCAGGCTTTCAAATCAGAAAGTTGAGAGAGATGGAAGAGATTGTCCAAACGGCCAATAACTACAATTTCTGGGCCAGAACCACTCCTTATGTGGTAGACAGGTTACCTAGTGCTTACCACTCCCACTGATAGGCTAGAAGGCTTCCCTCCAACACAGAAAGGCTTGGGGGGCTCAGAAGCTTACATACAGTCCTGGATACAGCAAATCTGTATCTGGAACACTAGTTACAGGAAAGGTAGGAAACAGGCTTACAGTAGTAAAAACAATTCACATGCAGAGTCATTCGCACACACATATTTGTAGTCATTTACTCATAGAGTTGTGTTATGTCTGGCAAATCCTTGGCAAATCTGTGAAGATTGATATTACAACATCTCATTCGTTTTCCTCTGGCTTTTCCCATTAGGGATCATCTGTTGCCATTCCTGCCTGTCCTTTGCATCTTGCTCTGTCATACCAACCACCTGCATGTCCTCTCTCATCACTTCCAGAACCTTATCTGAGGCCTTCCTCTTTTCCTCTTACCTGGCACCTACATCCTTACCATCCTTTTCCCAATATACTCAGCATCCCTCCTCAGCACATGTCCAAACCGATGTAATCTTGCCTCTCCGGCTTTGTCTCAAAACCATCAAACATGAGCTACAGATGCACATTGCTAATGCTATACACCCTCATCACACCCAGTGCAAATCCTAACATCTATAACTCTGCCACATCCAGCTTTGGCTCCTGCCTTTTTTGTCAATGCCACTGTCTCCAACCCATATGACATAGCTAGTCGCGCTACCCGCTTGGAGACCTTCCCTTTCACTTTTACTGGTACTCATCTGTCACAAATCACTCCTGACACTCTTCTCCACCCTCTCCATTCTGCCTGTACTCTCTTCTTCATCTGTCCTCCACAGTCGTCATTACTCTGAAATGCTGATCCCAATCATTTCAACACATCCGCCTTTGCCAACTATACTCCCTACATCCTCAACATTCCACTAGCCTCACAGTCATTCACACACAGATATTCTGTCATAGCCCTGCTGACCTTCATTCCTCTCCTCACTAGAGCATATCCCCACCTCTCCAGGTTCCCTTAAATCTACTCCCAAGACAGTTCACAATGTCATCCGCAAACATCATAGTCAACAGGGATCCCTGTATGATCTTGTCTGTCAACCTGTCCATCACCATTACAAATAAGAAAGGGCTCACAGCTGATCCCTGATGTCATCCCACTTCCACCTTAAACGCATCCATCAGTCCCACCACAGACCTCACCACTGTCACACCTTCCTTGTACATATCCTGTGCCACTCTTACATATATCTCTGCCACTCATGATTTCCTCATACAATACCACTAGGCACCATGTCATATGCTTTCTCTAAGTCCAGAAAGACACAAAGCAGCTCCTGACCTCCTCTGTACTTCTCCATCAACACTCTCAGAGCAAACATTGCTTCTGTAGTGCTCTTTCCTGGCATGACACCATACTGGTGACCACTACACATCACCTCCCTGCTTAACCTAGCTGCCACTACTCTTTCCCATAACTTCATGCTGTAACTGATCAATGTTATCCCTCTGTAGTTACTACAGCTCTGCACATCAACCTTATTCTTAAAATGGTACCCAAACACTTTCGCTCCACTCCTCATACAAGCTCTCACTTTCCAAGATATCATTAAACAATCTGGTTAAAAACACCACTCCCATTTCCCCTAAACACCTTCAGGCTTCCACAGGTATGTCATATGCACCAACCAACTGAACTAGTGCAACATAGCACAAAATATACTGAACCTACTGATATTGCCAACATCCTGGCAGATAGATTCAGTGCAAACTTCACCCCCCCCTCACCTCCAAAAGGGCCCACAACAATACCGAAAAAGTGTAGTGTCCCAAAAATCAGACACACAGGTGAAAACAGCCCTTTCAAAAACCAAAAACACAGCTTCAATGGGATCAGATTGTGTCCCAGGCTGCGTCTTGCACAAACTATAGAACGAACTACCCGCCACCTAAACACGCTGTTCAACCTCAGCCTCTCCACAGGCTACGTGCCCATAGAATGGTGCACAGCAATGGTTATTCCTCTCCACAAAGGAGGGGCCACGACTGACCCTGGTAACTATCGCCCCATAAGCCTGACTAGCCTGGTCTGCAAGGCTATGGAGCGCATCATCATGGAACTCATTAACAAAGACATTGGGAACCTCCAAACACTTGACCCAACCCAGTTCGGCTTTGTTGAGGGCAGATCATGCCTACTAAACCTGGTTGACTTCTTCGAAACAGTCACCAAGGCCATAGACGAGGGAAAGGTGGTTCACACAGCCTACCTTAAACTCACCAAGGCTTTCGACACCATTTCCCACTCGAGTATTACAGAAAAACTCACCAGCCTGAACATAAACCCCTACGCCACGAGATGGGTTGCCAATTGGCTTACAGACAGAACTCACACGGTAAGAATAGAGGGCTCCAGGTCTGACTCTAAACCAGTCACAAGTGGTGTCCCGCAAGGCTCGGTCCTGGGACCCCTACTGTTTGGCATATACTTCTCAGAAGTACAGGCAAACACAGGAGGACTATGGCTAACCAAGTTCGCCGTCGACTGCAAACTGGGAGCCATAATTGACTCTCCGGCTGACATGGACATCCTCCAAAAGGGCCTTACTGAGATGGCTACCTGGTGTCAAAGTCATGGCCTCAAGCTAAATGCCAAAAAATGCATAGTCATCCCGTTTGGGAAAAACAAAACACTCACGAATTACCACATAGGTGGCAGCCCCCTTAATACAGAAGAAGTAATAAGAGATCTGGGGACCCAGGTAGATAGTAATCTCTCCTTTGACAATCATATTACCAAAGTAGTTAGGAAATCCTTCTATGTGCCCCATCTAATTACTAAAGAGTTCACATCTAGAAATAAAGAGGTTATAGTGCCCCTCTACTCGTCACTCATTAGACCCATCATAGAGTACAATGCCCCATTTGGGATGTACCTCACAAAACACTTCTAACAGCTGGAAAGACCACAAAAGTACCTCACCAAGAGGATTACTGGCCTCAAATATATGTCCTGTGCAGCCTGACTGAAAAAACTCCGGCTGTACTCAGTGGCATATCGCTTACTCAGAGGTGGTTTCTGTCTGACTTACAAAGCCATGTCCAACTCAGAATTGATGGACATGCTCCACCTAAAGAAATCCAAGTCACTGCGAGCCACACACTCTAGTGAGCTAAACGTCACCGCAACAATAAATAGAACATGCTGGAGGGATAGATTCCTGTCACAGAGACTCCCCATCCTTTGGAACAAAATTCCAAATTACATCAGGCAGAGCCCCTCACTAACACTCTTCAAAAGAAACCTTGACGAGTGGATGAGTAACAGAAAATACACCCCTGGGATCACTTCATTGGCTCTGCTTGACAGAGGATCAGTTAATTAATCAATGGGGCAGCGAAAGCCGACCCACTCTGGCTAGGCTTATAAATGCCCTCGGGCAGATAGCCTAGTACCTACCTATGAACCTATAAACCTATGAACAGGCTTTCCAGTATTCATCATCTTCATAGCTAGCCTTACTTCCTCCTTGGTAAGCCGTTGCACTTTCTGATTCACTATACCCACATAATCCAACCTTCTCTGTCTCATTCTTTTCATTCATCAACCTCTCAAAGTACTCTATCTGCTCAACACAGTCCCCTCACTTGCAAGTACATTTCCCTCATTATCCTTTATCACCCTTATCTGCTGCACATCTTTCCTAGCTAGGTCCCTCTGTCTAGCCAATTGGTACAAGTCCTTTCACCCCTCCTCAGTGTCCAGCCTGTCATACAACTCTTCATATGCCTCATCCTTAGCCTTTGCCACCTCTCTCTTTGCCATGCACCCCATCTCCTTATACTCCTCTCTACCTTCCTCATCTCTCTGACAATCCCACTCCATCTTCCCCAACCTCTTTCTCTGTATACTGTCCTGTACTTCCTCAGTCCACCACCAGGTCTTCTTGTACTCCTTCCTCCATCCACATCACACTAAGCACCTTTCTAGCTGTCTCCCTTACTAGCTCTGCTGTACTTACCCAGATATTTGGTAAATCCTCACTGCCACCCAGTGCCTGTCTTAACTCTTCCCTGAACTCCACCTCACAATCACCCTTTACCAGTTCTCACCATATGATCCTTGGTGCTGCCCTCACACTCCTCCTCTTGATCACCAACGTCATCTTACAGACCAACATTCTATGCTGCCTAAATACACTTTCCCTGGTCACCACTTTACAGTCTCCAATCTCCTTCAGACTGGCCCCTCTACATTGGATATATTCCATCTCTGTGCATCTTCCTCCACTCTTGTATGTCACCCTATGCTCCTCCCTCGTGTTATAGTACGTATTCACCACAGCCATGTCCATCCTTTTTGCAAAATCCACTACCATCTCACCATCTGCATTCCTTTGCTTAACATCATACATACCCATCACTTCCTCATCCCCTCTGTTCCCTTCACCAACATGCCCATTGAAATCTGCTGCAATCACCACTCTGTCACCCTTAGGTACAGTCATCACCATGTCATCCAACTGACTTCACATTTCTCTTTCTCATCCAACTTGCATAGCATATGCACTAACAACAGTCATCATTACACCATCAGTTTCCAGCTTCATAAATATCACTCTGTCAGACACTCATTTCATCCTCTAAAAACACTCTTGGCATACTGTTCCTTCAGGATAACCCCTACCCCCTTTCTCCTCCCATCCACACCATGATAGCACAATTGTGACCTGCCTCCCATACACCTAGTTGTACTCCCCTTCTATCTGGTCTCTTGCACACACAATATATCAACCTTCCTCTGGATATCATATCAGCTAGCTCTGCCCCTGTACCAGTCGTACTGCCAACATTCAAAGTTCTTACCCTCACTACCACACTCCTATAGCCTTTCTCCTCTCTTCCTGCCATATGAGTGTTGTACATCCTCCAGGGTATGCCTGCCAATGCAAAGGCTACTGTGCTATTGAATGACTCAAGTGTGTTACAACAATATTAAGACAGTGTTGCTAATTTTGTCCCATTGCCCCCCATGTATGTGTGGCGTCCTACAGATGTCCTGCTCTAATGGGCTGAGAGGGATGACTGGGCAGCAAGAGTGGGAATACAGTGTGCCATACTGACATAGAACAGAAATGTATATCAGGTATTACCTTTGCACATGTCAGTATGAGTAGGTGTATCTGGCCATGTCATAACAACAGACATGGGATGCAAAATGTCAGTTAAATAAGCTGTACATGTTGTACATGTGTGTAATCTTAGTTACTGTGCATCCAGCTCCAGCAGAGTGACATGTCTACAGCTACTGGTTGTTGCATTGCCCTGGCACAGTCATGGGTACTGCAATAAGCATGATTATCAGTTTGAAATTGGAGAGGTGTCCAACTGTGTTATGACATTGTGTCCATGCCTACTACAAACAGCTATATGAACACCTACATAGCTGTATGGACTCAGCAATACCTTACTTGTAAAACCTGCCTCCACCAAAGTAGAGTAATCCCCTTTGCTGGACAGCAGCAATACACAAACAACAGACTTGGTCCCTATATTGGCTGCACAGTGCAAAGTAGGAGCAGGCACCAACCTGGCATCAAGTCAGCTGTTGTCTGAACAAGCATATAAGGTTACAGGTGGATTAATGTAAGGCTAACTATGAGTACAAATTACACACATCCACCAAGGCCAATCACAAGGCCAGCTTCCTATATGTCTGCAATCTCAGAGGCAGCAAACCAATCCAACCTGTAATGGTGGTCAATCAGACCACATACACACACAACATAGCTATTGCCAACCTGCTGCAGATAGGGTTAGGGCAAATATCACCCCCTCAGAATCACTATAGGTGGATGTGCACAGCACCTGCACCCCTCCCCTCATCACCAGTGAGCAGGTACATATTGCCTACTAAAAGGCAACAAACATATGTATCCATGGGATATGATAACATCCCTGTCCACATCCTACATGAACTCAGGCATGTGCTCCCAGCTTCATTACACACTGTAGTCACACCAAGCCTCGGCACCATTCGCACCCCATTTGCATGGAAGATGGCCAATGTCATTGGTCTACACAGACCTGAATGAGAAATAGAGGATTATGCAATTAACTGGCCCTCATTGGGGGGGATATGACACATCATGACCAGGAGTGCAACGCAAGCTGATACTGTGCTGATGGATTACAGGAGTATGGTGTGGTTGTGAGTGGTGGCTACTGGTACTCAATGTACATGTCCAGGTTCTGTACATGCTGTTGCCAAATGTATGAGGTCCTGTGATGTGTTCCCCTGTTTATGTCTTCCAGGTGCAATGTCGCATCACAGACGGGCAACATTTTCAGTGGCTGAAACAACCATTATCATCAAAGCCATACTACAGCACCATGGAATAATGTTTGGCCGAGGCCAGGAACATCTGCGGGAGAGGACTGCCCTGTGGGATGACCTTGTCCACAGGGTAAACTATGTCAGCCTGCACTCACGTACATACAAGCAGGTCCAGCATTGTGCAACCGACCTCATACGTCATGCCCAGCAAAGGGCTGCTGCTGTGGCCAGGGACCGCACAGCCACAGGTGGGGGCCCAGCCATGCAGCCACCACTGACACCTACCGGGGAGCTCCTTGCCAATTTGGGGCAACCATCTCAGTACATCAGGGTACAGACCCCCACATGCTGGAGGTTGGTGGCACCTAGACAATGGCCAAAGAGCATACAGGTAAGGCCCCAGTGGAGATTACTAGACTAGTGTAGCAGACATACTTGTATCAGTAGAGTATCTATGTGCATGTGTCAGGTCAGATTGCAGTTGTGGATGGGGTTTTCTAATGCACAGAAGTGCACATCTATGTTGAAGGACAGCAAATTGTGTAGTATTGGGGGTTGTACTGTAAATGTGCAGATATGCTGCATCCATCCTGTACCAATGCCACATGTGAGTCTGCTGACAATCCCTTTCTCCCACAACTACCTAGGTCCCTCTGGTCTGCATGTGGGACAGCAGCCTGAAGCTGGGTTCAGTGCAAACTTCACCCCCCTCTCCCCCCCTAAAGGAGAGATAACTATCCCAGCCGAGTGTAGCCTCCTGGACATCTCAAATGCGCAGGTGAAAGCTGCACTCTCTAAAGCTAAAAACACAGCATCAATGGGACCGGATGGTGTCCCCGGCTGTGTGCTACACGAGCTAAATGAGGAATTAAACCCGCACATAAGGCAGCTGTTTAATCTCAGCCTTACCACAGGATACGTGCCCAAGGAGTGGCGTACGGCAACTGTAGTCCCACTCCACAAAGGCGCCTCTACGGACCCTGGTAATTACCGCCCCATAAGCTTAACAAGTCTAGTCTGCAAAGCTATGGAGAGGATCATAATGGAGCTCATAAACAAAGATATAGGGGACTTGCAGACATTGGACCCGACCCAGTTTGGCTTTGTCAAGGGAAGATCATGCCTTTTGAACTTGGTCGACTTCTTCTAAACAGTCACCAAGGCCATTGATGAGGGAAAGGCAGTCCATACAGCCTACCTTGACCGTGCAAGGCTTTGACAATACCCCACTGGTATTGTAGAAAAACTTACCAGCTTAAATGTAAACCCATATGTCACAAGATGGGTTGCAAACTGGCTTAAGGACAGAACCCACAGGGTTAGAGTTGCTGGTGCTGTGTCAGACTCCAAGCCGGTCACAAGTGGTGTCCCACAGGGCTCGGTCCTTGGCCCCCTATTGTTTGGCATCTACTTCTCAGAAGTACAGGCCAACATAGGCGGACTTTGCTGACAAAGTTTGCAGACGACTGCAAACTGGCCATAGTGGAAAGTGCATCAGACACGGATATCCTTCAGAAGGGACTCACGGAAACAGATAGCTGGTGCCAGAGCCATGGCCTGAAGTTAAACGCCAAAAATGTATAGTCATACCCTTCGGAAAAACAAGGTAACCCCAAGCTACCATATAGGTGGCAATCCACTAAGCACAGAAGAGGTTATCAGGGACCTGGGGACCCAGGTTGACAGTGGCCTTTCTTTTGACACTCACATTGCTAAAGTGGTTAGAAAGACCTTCTACATTGCCCACCTGATCATGAAGGATTCACATCCAGATCTAGTGAGGTTATTGTTCCCCTGTACTCTTCACTTATCAGAGCAATGATCGAGTACAATGCCCCATTCGGGATGTATCTCACCCGACATCTGCAGCAATTGGAGAGACCCCAAAAGTTCCTCACCAAAAGGATAAAGGGACTCCAAAATCTGTCATATGCTGCCAGATTGAAGAAACTCCAGCTCTATTCAGTCACATACCGTCTGCTCAGAGGTGACATGTGCCTGACATACAAGGCCATGTCTAACCCGGAATTAATGGACATGCTCCACCTCAAAAAATCCAAATCCACCAAAACCACTAGAGCAAGCGACTTAAACCTTAGCACAGATATAAATAGGATGTGCTGGAGGGATAGAATTATCACTCAGAGACTCCCTATGCTGTGGAATAAAATCCTGGTCCATGTGAGGCAGAGCACCTCGCTGACTCTGTTCAAGAGAAATCTAGACCTGTGGATGGGAGATCATAGGTTTACCCCGGGAATCATCTCTGTGTCACTGCTGGACAGAGGCACAACAAACTAATGGGCACAGTATTTTTTCATATAAGGGGTGGCGTAAGCCACAAAAATTTGGGCTAGGCTTATAAATGCCTTAGGGCAGATAGCCTAGTATAAACCTATGAACCTATGAACCTATGAGTATGGAATTGTTCTGTTGTGGTTTGCCAATACCCCAGGCATGTGAAGGGCATGCAATTTACCATGCACACAACTGTCAGTCATAGCCATATTGCTTTATGTACATGCTCACTTGTGATGGGGTTAACTGCATTGCATCACAGTGGTCACCACAGGGGCCTATCTGAAGAGAATGTAACATTCATGTAGCATACCTCACAACCTGTCAGTGCAAGACTTCTGGACAAAGACCAGCAAAATGGGGGGACAGGTGGCCTAAGGTAGGGACATGTGTGAAGCATTACTCTTATAACAGTGGTTATAAACTGTGTACACAACCCTGTTAAGATGCCAGGTGTTTGTGATATATACAAACTGAGACAACAATATGTCAGTCCACACCTTTTCCAATCTTTAATGTGACCCATAACATGAAAAATTCACTTGTAAAACCATCCAGTCTGTTGGGCACCAAATATGGAGTATACAAACCTTACAATAAGCTCGATGCATATGTGCACACACCCTTCATATAATATTTTATTGCAGCAGCTTGTGATTTACTGACAGCATTCAGTCTGCTTGGGTACACATCTGCCATCAAGTAAAAGCACTCTGAGTAACACCAAATAACAGTCTGTTGTCCAAGTAGGATATTCATGACATTTGCTCAGTTGCCTGCAGCAGCAACAGCCATGACTTGCAGACAGCTTAGAAAGCAGCAAAGGGATCTCATATTTGAAAGATATCACTTAGGAGTAGGGTACAACAACATTACCACAGCATTGCATACACCATGGAAAACAGTGGAGACAATCATCAAAAGGTGGACTGAATATGGGACAACAGTACTGTTGAAAAGAACCTGATGTCCCTCCAAAACTGATGAAAAGACATGTCCAAACCTGGTCAGGGAGGCTGCCAGGAGATATACAGCAACACTGCGGGTGTTGCAGGAATCTCTTACAAGTACTGGTGTTGTGTACTACATGTGAGATCAATCTCCCATATTCTGTATAAGTCTAGCCTATGGGGTAGGATCAGATGATGGAAGCATTTCCCCACACCAAAAAACATACAGGGGTGGATACAACTTGCAATACAGCACATCAAGCTTCCCAAAAGTATGTGTGACAATGTGTTATGGTGTAATGAGACTATGGAGTGACCTCACAACCACAATACCAAAAGGTACGTATGGTGCACAAGCAACACCTCTCTTCACCTGAAGACCACTATCCCCATGGTGAATCACACTGATGACATTGGTCTGCTGTGGGGATGCTGTTCTAAAGCTGGAACTGGGCCTGTAGTCATGGTAGTAGGAATTCTGAACAGTTCAAAATAACACTCACGTCTGGCCCACATCCATCAGGCATCTGCAAGAACGCTGAGGATGGGGAAGGGGTGTCAGCCTTCAACATGACAAAGACCCAAAGCATACATCCAAAGCTACCTAAGAATGGCTCCACCTGAACACACTCATGGTTATTGACTGGCCCAGCCAGAGCCTAGACCTAAACCCAATAGCAAAACCCCAGTGTGACCTGACGAGGGCTGTGCATGAGCTGCCCTTGTAATCTGACAGAGTTGGGGGACCTTTGCAAGGAAGAGTGGCCAAATAATGCCAAGTCAAGATGTGCCATGCTGATAGACACCTTCCCAAGAAGAGTGAATGCTGTAAGTCACTTACAAGGTGCTTCAACAAAGTATCATTTTAAGGGTGTGCACACTTATGCAACCATCATATTGTACATATTTCGTTAATTATATTTTACATGTAACATGTATATTTATTGATTGGATTGCACATATATGTCACATGAAAGGTGGGTAATATATTTGAATGCATGATTGCAATCTCATCTTTTATATTACAAGAACATGGCATGTTAACAGGGTTGTGTACACTTATCATATCCACTGTAAGCTTAGAAGGTTGGTGGTGTAACAGGAATTGTGTGACCATACATTTACTGCTGGTTTGGAGGTATGAAACTCAAATGTATGTCATTAATCAGTGACATCACTCCTCAGATCATCCCAGTTATGTATCAGACAAACACAGGGGTTATGAGAAACAGAGCAAACATATGAGCCACACATCTACACGTCCTGTGATGATCTGTACAGTTGTGAGGTATGTTCTGTAGTACTTACCACTGTGCTATACAGGTGAACAGCAATGATGTGTACATGGGTGCAGTCTGTGCTGGGAAAGGGCCATCACCTACGAGCACTACTCATGTATCCCAGACCTCTATACTGTTAGTTACATGTAGTAAAACTGGCTGCAATGCATGATGTTGAGGGCTGTCATGCATGTCACCATTTGGGTAATGTGAGGTCTGTGTAACAGATTTGTGCAACCTCACCTGTGTGTGTGTGTGTGTGTGTGTGTGTGTGTGTGTGTGTGTGTGTGTGTGTGTGTGTGCGTGCGTGTGCACGTATGTACCAGCCAACCTTAAAGTGCAGGTATTAATGTACATATGTTGTCTTCCCCCTCACCGGTGGAGATGGGGTTCGGTGTCCCTCCTGCTTGGAAACTGTTGTCAATGTCTCTGCAAACTCTGACAATGATGATAGGAATAGTGAGGTATAGGTGGAGTTGTCAGGGGCTGAATCTATGCCATTGGTTGGCATCCCACTGTTGTCTATACCATCCCAACACAAAGTGACAATGCCCACACATACCCCATCACTAGTGGCCACAGATGAGGGACAGTTGGCAGGTGGTGGCATGGGACAGGCTAGTGTGGTGACTATAGCAGGTGTGAGTGTTGACAATGGCCATAGCCAGAGTGCAGGCGAGGTCCCACACAGGTGGATGGACAGGGGTGCTCGCAGGAGGACTGCTGCTCATCAAGCCACTGTCGCAAGTGCCACAGCAGGTGTCACCAGATGCATGTTTTGGGTTGTGATAGATGCACAGGGATGTAATGAATGCCACATCAGAGAAATACTCAGGGTGGTGGATGCAATTCTTCCTGCTTTACATGGTGACATACATGGCATTGTTGAGGCCACACATCAAAATACTGAGGTCATGAATAGACAGTGGGGTGAGACCTTAGCAATGCTTGACCATGGCATGTCTGTGCTAGAATGTGTGGTGGGAGATTGGCATCAGCCACGTGGATGTAGGTTAGCACCAACAACAGCTGAGAGTCTATGGGGCCATGCACCTTCACACTCCTGTAGTGGCAGTGACACCACCACTACCGAAGGGGGGGGTTGCTGTCCACATCACACCGGAGCAGGCCATGGGCACATGGTCCTGGATGGTCTCATCAGGGGCATGGATCCAGCAGACAGCAGTCACCATCAGGAAGCAATACTGTGTCTGACCATGGGCCTGGTGATGCCAGTGAGACCCATGGCAGAACCAGTTCCCGTTCTTTGGCTGGAGATGGTGAACTGGACACCCTGCTATGTACGGTCCACATGTGTCAAACATACCCCTGTGTAGGGCAGCCACATGACATGACTGTGTGCATACATACACACACATCTGTATCACAGGCAGGTCACCTCCAGACATACACACCACCTCTGCATAGCCCATCTATTGGGTACCCCTCCAAACACACACACATGATGTCAACCATATGGCCCAGCCTAGGCCTCTGGCAAATGCACACCACACCCTGTGCATATGATGATACCTGTGCCACATCCCTGTCATCCATAACATCGATGCAGGGACATGCTAATATGGGTCTGATGCACAGGGTGAAAATAGTAGTGTAGCCATGTAATAGTATGTAAGGTACTGTCTGCTTGCATTTGTTATGGGTACACATACAGGTGTATGTACCTTATTAGCTAGGATGCATTATTGATGTTAATACCACTGTCTGAATGTAGTCTGATGTGCTGTATTCTGTTTGTGTTCCAGGTGTCTGTGTGTCTGCAGGCTGTGGCCCTGCAGACATTCCCAAAATGGAGTATGGCAGAGTGGGAATACACCCTTTGTCATAGGCAAGATACAGCTTTATATGTACATGGACCAGGTGTGTATACATGCAACAGTGTGTGAGGGACACTGTTGTCAGACAGTGTGACCTTGCATACATACCCCTTGTCACAGACAGGTAGCCTTCAGACATGTCACCTCAGTGTTGTGTAGTACCACGAGCTCATACATACAGAACAGGTTACTGCAGTACTGTCAGCAGGTCCCTCACAAGCATAGCCATTACATTAACTGCAACAGATTCACCTGTCAACACCTGTTGGCCCTGCCATTTCTTTCCCATACACTCAACCCTGATGCAGTTGATGACGGCATGCATGATACTGTGTATGACAGGTTTGTGGTATGTATTCCTGAGCTCACTGAGTGAAACAGGGAGACAAAATGGTATATCCTTTGCATACACACAGTAAGGACTGACACAGGGGATGTGCATACAGTTACACAAACACAGTTGGCAATAGACAGATTAGTAAACTTATATTTCTGTTTTGATGGACTGTAGTACTACATACACATGACATGCCCCACATAGATTATATGCATGGGACATAACACACTAACTCTTACAACATGTAATGTTCTGAATGCCTTCATGGATGGTGAGATAACCCAACAGAAATAGCATGTGCAGTCATGTATTGCTCCTACAAGCCTGGACAAGTGATAGTGTAGCAGACATTGTATTAGCATGATGTTTCATTCAGGTGTGATACCTGATGCTGGCATGTGTGTCACTTCACTCACTGTGGCTGATTTGGCAACAATATCACATACATGGCATTGTTAGGGGACACAGACCACATATAGGTTGCAAACATCTGAATATTCCATAGACATCTGTACAGATGACTGGTATGGCCTGCACAATGGTTTAACATGCTGCATGTGAGGCAGATGCCGTTACCATGCTATATAAAGTAATGCCATCGGGAAGTGGTAAACAGGTGCGGATGGTACACATCAAAATTGTATCAGCCAAGCAGGATATGATCTTCACCCAAACACACACACAGTTACCAATACTGAGATTAGAACCTCTACCTATCTAGTTATTACTACTCTGGTGTTATGCAGTTATCAGATGCGCCACAGAGCTTACATGATTTCACCTAGTCCCAAGGTACTTCTAAGGTGAATGACATCAGCAGGCCCTAGTAAAGTAGGGTGATGGGAAGTTTACAGGGTGGTACATAACTCAAAATGTTATAATCCACACAGTATATGACACACACACACACACACACACACACACACACACACACACACACACACACACACACACACACACACACACACACTTACTTGCCAGTATTGAGATTAGAACCCCTGCCTATCTAGTTGTTTGTACTATAGTGTTACACAGTTATCGCACATGCTACAGAGCTTACTGGGCTGACAACTGGCCAAAGGTGCTGATAACTGCACAGCTGAGGTAAACTATTACAGGTTCCACAAAGTCTGCCTTCAGTTTTTCCCTTAAATCTTGCTAGTTCTTTCTCTCTTGCACTTCAAATAGCCTAATAGCTTTGCACTTCAACATGTTTTTGTATCAGTTATTCTAGCACACCTGAGAGCCATCAGCAGTAGTCATTCCTCATGGAATTAGCTCCAGTACTTAGTAGTTATTACCACCCCTCTTGGCATGATTAAAGTGCAGTTCTCTGTGCTTTTGCCCATTAACCTGGTGCACTTGGGCATTCTGAGGCACTGTTGCAACTGCCTCATGTACACATACAACCCCCTACTCTAAACTCCCAACACTCAGACTTGTCAGGGATACCCCTATATCACCGAATTGGAAGATATGCACTCTCCAGCGAAGACTTGACTAGCTGGTCAAGAGGAGAAGGGTCGACACCTGCACCACACCACATGGAACACATACCCCTCCAGAACAACCACTATCCCAGCTCTGACATACAAACAAAAAACACACATCCACCTTCACAGAGGCACTCAATAGACATTTACCCAAACAGCAGAGACCACCAAGATAGACACTGACTTGACCACCACAACACAGCACAAACCACAGGACACATCTCTCACCTACACAGTGACCCTCAACCAAAGCCCCTAAGGCTAACCACCTTGCCCAATACAGTATTCATAGGTGACTCAGTAGTGAGGCACACAGATGTCCCACTCACTAGACTGAACATGGAGAAGGTAACAGCTGTCTATCAGGTGCCAGAATCCAACACATAACACACCCAGTCAGGTCACTCCACAACAACTACAAGTATCACTCTGTCATTGTCCATGTGTGTGTGAATGACCTGAGACGCACCTCCCTGGACTACATAAAAAGAAACATGGCAGAGCTCTCAGATTATGTGGGCTAGGCAGGTATGACAGTAGCCCTGAGCAGTATAATACTGTCACCCAGAATGATACCGCAGTACAAACAACAAATGATTGTCTTCAACAATTGGCTTAAGTGTCTGGTGTCATTCTCAGGGCATCCAGTATCTAACTGCTTGTGCTGTCATGATTGACAGACTGTGATGGCTTGCCAGAGATGGCCTGCATCTGTCACCCCTGGGTTTCCAGGTACTGGCTAAGTGTCTTGCCACCCCATAGTGCCTTTTTAGGCGGTGTTCCAAATCAAATTACCACTGTAACAGCTATACATAAATGCAATCTGAGGGTCATCCTGCTCAACACTAGACATCTAAATCTCGAGATGCAGTCACGTGAAGCACTCTTCAAACTGGAGAACATTGACATTTGTGCTGTAATGGAGACCTGGTTTACAGCAGCAGCAGACAGCACCTCTGCACTACCAGGCTATAACTCATTCCACACCTGTCAGCCCCAAAACATAGACCACAGCTCCAAAGGCAGTGGTGTCACCATATTCATAAAGGATATGCACACCTCCATACTAGTATCCCAGCATAATGCATCTGAGATACTTTAGGTACAACTGATATTGGGTAATAGTGCAATCCAGGTCATTGCCTGCTATAGGTCCCCATCCATGTCCCTGGACTCTCAATGCACATTCCTCAACACCCTGGGATCTATCAAGGTCCAACCCAACAGTCTCATACTAGGGGACTTCAACTACCCCTCCATCAACTTGGAAAGATACCCAAGCACCAATACACTGGCATACGCTTCCTGGAATTCATCAGTTCCAATGCCCTGGACCAGCTCATTTTGACACCCAGCAGAGGAAGCAACATCCTTGACATGTATTGATTACTGACATATGGGACTGTTGCTTAACAACAGTAGTCAGTCCCTACCTGGTCAGGTCCAACCATAAAGTAATCACCATGAAATCCACATCTCACCCACACCTCCCACAAAGGTAAGCACCTTGGAAAACATCTCCACAGCAGACTTTGGACTCCTAAAAACAGAGGTGGCTAACTTCACAGCACCCATGCCACTGGAAAATACCTGCATGACTGCCGAATCATACACAAATGCACTGTACAAACATGTACATCAATGCATGGAACTAGCCTTCCCCAATAGAACCGTGACACTCTCCTTCAAACACTGGAGGCCAATCTGGTGGTGGTCCCCTGCCATTAATAACCTGTACAACAGAAGGAAGAAACTGTTGCAGAAAAAGGTGGAGTCCCAAGAGTGGTAAAACTCCCTTATTAGCCTCAACAACAACTTGAGATCCCTCATGAAATCATCTAAAGCCAGCTATGACAGCATAATTACAGCAGACACTGACAACAATCACAAAAGCCTTTGATAGTTATATCAAGAACCTCCACAGCAATACCCAGAAGTGCTCTGAGTTACTGCACAATGCTACCTCCTATTCTGAGCCAACAGATATTGCCAACATTCTTCCCAACACATTCAATGCCAGATTTACCCCTCTTTCCCTCCTAGGGGAACAATCAGAATGCCACAAGAATGGCAGGCACCCAGGATTACTGCCACCAAGGTTAAAACTGCATTGTCCACGGGCAAGGATACAGCTTCCATGGGACCCAAAATTATCCCTGGCTCTGTTCTACATGAACTACAAAGATACCTGGCATCACATCTGTGTGCCCTGTTCAGTCACAGCCTCACCTCAGGCTTTGTCCTTCCCAAATGGTGCACTGCTACAGTCATGCCTCTCCATAAAGGGGTAGTGACTACAGACCCTGGGATTTATCAGCCCATTAGCCTGATGAGTCTGGTATGTACAGCTATGGAGCGCATCATCATGACCTGATCGGAAAACATATAGGTAATCTCCTAACCCTGGACACCTCATAATTTGGCTTATTGAAAGGGAGATCATGCCTGCTCAACCTGGTTGACTTCTTTGAGTCAGTCACCAGGGCTGTGTGTGACAGTAAGGCACTGCATACAGCCTATATCAATCTGGCCAAGGCTCTTGATACCATTCCTTAGTCAGGAATTATGGATGAACCCACCAAACTAGGCATCAACCCCTGTATCAGTCAGGAGGTTGCAAACTGGTTCACAGATAGAACACACAGTGTGAAAGTAGCAAGCTCCAAGTCAGACTTCCAACCAGTCACAAGTGGAGTCCCTCAGGCATCAGTCCTGGGTACTCTCCTGTTCAGCATCTACTTCTCAGTAGTCCAGGCCAACATAAAGGAACTCTGGCTGACCAAGTTTACAGATGACTGCAAGCTGAGAACCATCATTAACTCCACAAATGATGCAGACATCCTACAGAAAGGCATCACTGAGACCACTGACTGGTGTGGAAACCATGACATGGTGCTTAACTCCACAACATGCTTCATCAGCCACTATAACAACTGGAAAGGCTGCAGAAATACCTCCAAAGAGGATTACCAGCCTCAAACAGATGCCCTATGCAGACCGTCTTAAAAAACTCCAGCTTTACTCCGTCACATATCGCCTACTAAGAGGTGATCTCTGCCTAACATACAAAGCTATGTCAAACCCAGAGCTGTTGGACATGCTCCACTTAAAGAAATCCCAATCCCTCCAAGCTACACGCTCTAGGGAACTAAACCTTGGCACCACAATAAACAGAACATGCCAGAGGGATAGATTCCTGTCCCAGAGACTTTCCATACTCTGGAATAAACTACCTATCTATATCAAACAAAGCTCCTCATTAGCACTCTTCAAGAAAAATCTTGATGATTCGATGGGAAATAGGAAATTCACCCTGGGGATCACCTCTGTGGCTCTGCTCGACAGTGGCACAGGAAAATAATTTTCTTGGGTGGCAAAAGCCAGGGTACCTTTTTGGCTGGGCTTGTATAGGCCCTGGGGCCTATAGCCTAGTACCTACCTATGAACCTATGAACCTATCAGCCCCTTTGGTAAAAACTCAGTTCCCACTAAGTACCACATCGATAGGAGCCCACTGAACACTGTAGGTGTTATAAGAGATCTGGGTACACAGGTTGACAGCAACCTCTCTTTTAACCACCACATTGACACTGTGGTCAGGAAATCCTTCTATGTGGCACATCTCATTACCAAGGGTTTTGCATCCAGGAAGAAAGAGGTCGTTTCTGTTTACTCTTCTCTCATTAGACCAATCATCAAGTATAATGGCCCATTTGGCATGTACCTCACTAGACACCTGTGACAGCTGGAGAGGCCACAGAAGTACCTCATAAAGATGATCCTAGGCATTAAACACATGTCTGACACAGACAGACTCAAAAGACTCCAGCTATACTCTGTCTCATATCACCTACTTAGAGGCAATCTCTGCTTGATGTGCAAAGCCATGTCTGACCCAGCTCTTTCAAAAATGCTACATCTAAAGACATCCCAATCCCTTTGCACCACACACTGCAGGGCCATCAACCTCATTGCCACAATCAACACAACATTCTGGAGGGACAGGTACCTCACCCAGAGCCTGCACATGCCCTGGAATAGTCTTCCCATACATGTCAAGCAAAGCACCTAGATGAACCTGTTCCAGAGAAATCTTGACAACTGAATGGGTGATAGAAAGTTAACCCCAGGGATCACTCCAGTGGCTCTACTTGATGGAGGCACTGGGAACTAACATTGGGTGGCACAATGACAGGGCACTTCTATGGTCTAGGCTTGTAAAGGCTCCAGGGCCATTACCCTAGTACCTATAAGGGGAGTGACATCAGCATAGGTTCATAGGTTATAGGTTCATAGGTTCATACTAGGCTATCTGCCCGAGGGCATTTACAAGCCTAGCCCATAGTTTTGTGGCTTACGCCACCCCTTTAGTATGGGGAACTATACCCATTATTTTGCTGTGCCTCTGTCGAGCAGTGACACTGAGGTAATCCCCGGGGTATATCTGCGATCTCCCATCCATTGGTCAAGATTTCTCTTGAACAAGGCCAGCGAGGTGCTCTGCCTCACATATACCGGGATTTTATTCCACAGCATAGGGAGTCTTTGGGTGATGAATCTATCCCTCCAGCACGTCCTATTAATAGCCGTGTCGAGGTTTAAGTCTCCACCCTTGTGGCTCTGACGGATCTAGATTTTTGAGGTGCAGCATATTCATTAAATCTGAGTTTGACATGGCCTTGTATGTTAGGCAAAGGTCACCTCTGAGCAAGTGCGACTGAATAGAGCTGGAGTTCTTTCAGTCGGGCAGCATAGGACAGATGTTTGAGACCCTTTATCCTTTTGGTGAGGAACTTTGTGGCCTCTCCAGCTGCTGCAAGTGTCGGGTCAGATACATTCGAATGGGGCATTGTACTCAATCACTGGTCTGATGAGTGATGAGTATAGGGAGACTATGACCTCCCTTGATCTAGATGAGAATCCCTTCATGATAAGGTGGGCAATGTAGAAGGTCTTCCTAACTACTTTAGCTACATGGGTGTCGAATGACAGACTACTATCAACCTGGGTCCCCAGGTCCCTGATAACTTCTTCTGTGCTCAGTGGATTGCCACCTATTTGGTAGCTAGGGTAACCTTGTTTTCCCAAGGGTATGACTATGCATTTTTTGGCATTTAACTTCAGGCCATGGCTCTGGCACCAGTTATCCATTTCTGTGAGACCCTTCTGAAGGATATCTGTGTCAGATGTGTTTTCTACTATGGCCCAGTTTGCAGTCATCTGCAAACTTTGTCAGCCATAACCCTCCTGTGTTTGCTTGTACTGGAAAAGTAGATGCCAAACAAGAGTGGGCCCAGGACTGAGCCCTGTGGTACACCACTTGTGACAGGTTTTGAGTCTGACATGGCGCCAGCAACTCTGACCCTGTGGGTTCTGTCACTCAGCCAGTTTGCAACCCATCTTGTGATGTATGGGTTAACATTTAAGCTGATGAGTTTTTCAATGATACCCAGTGGGGTATTGTATCAAGGCCTTCGCCAGATCGAGGTAGGCTGTATGGACTGCCTTTCCCTCATCAATGGCTTTGGTGACTGTTTCAAAAGTCAACCAAGTTTAGAAGGCATGATCTGCCTTTGACAAAGCCAAACTGGGATGGATCCAAAGTCTGCAAATTCCCTATGTCTTTATTTATGAGGTCCATTATGATCCTCTCCATGGCTTTGCAGATAAGGCTTGTCAAGCTAATGGGCCAGTAATTTCCAGGGTCGGTGGAGGCACCGCCTTTGTGAAGTGGGACCACAGTTGCAGTGCGCCACTCCTGGGTACGTATCCAGAGGTAAGACTATGATTAAACAGCTGTCCTAGCTGTGGGTTTAATTCCTCGTTGAGTTCGTGGAGCACACAGCCGGGGACACCATCAGGTCCCATGGATGCTGTGTTTTTTGCTTTGGAGAGAGCAGTTCTCACTTAGGCGATGGAGATGTTTGGGGGCTGCAATCGCTTGGTATAGATATCTCTCCTTTTGGGGAGGCAGAAGTTTGCACTGAACCTGTCAGCCAGTATGTTGGCAATGTCTGTAGGATCAGTAATCTTCACATCATTTTGAACTAGTTCTGAGCATATCTGGGAGTTTCCTCCCAGGTTTCTAACATAGCTAAAGAAGGCCTTATGATTGTCTTTTGAGTCTTTAGCTATTTTTCTCTCAAAATTTGCTTTGGATGATTTTATGAGAGCTCTTAGTTTTTACTTATAGTGATCAAGGGTGTCTTACCTTTTAAGGATTTTGCTCTATCTTGTAGTAGCTTCCTCCTTTTGTTGTAGAGTTTGTTTATGGCTGGGGTCCACCAGACTGGATGCTTGCCTTTGGTACAAAGAGTCTTTGTTTTGCTTGGGATTGCCTTATCCATGCAGTCCTGCAGGTGCTGGTAGAAGGCATTTGTAAGTGATTCAGCGGCTTGAGTACTGTTTTCCGCTCGGGGCCTTAAAGGAGACCACACTAGTCTTTAGAAGTGTGAAGTCAGCTTCGAGAAGTTCTTTACTGTGGTCTTTTTATTTCAGGTGGGGGTGGGATGAGGACCTCCAGCGAGATTAGTTTGTGATCTGATCTCACCAGTGAGGGGTATACTTCGGTGTTGAACATTGTGCTCCCATGTTCGTGATGATGAGATCAAGTATGTTTTCTCCTCTTGTGGGATGGTGACTAGTTGTTCCATGGCATTTGAGTTTATGAATTCCAGGAACTTTTGGGCTAGGGTGTTTGGGCTTGAGTAGTGTTCCCAGTCTATATTAGGGTAATTGAAGTCACCTAGTATGATGGTGTTTGGTGATACATTTATCCCCTCTAGTGTTTTCAGGAAGGCCATGTGAGGTTCCTGAGTTTGTGAGGGTGGCCTGTAACATGCTACAATTTGCAGAGCAGTCTTGCCTATGGTTAATTGCACCTGGATGGTCTCCGATGCATTGTACGTTGCCACCAGTCTTGAGGTGTGGGTGTCCTTGATGAATATGGATACCCCTCCTTTCTTGGTATTGTCCGGATTTTGGGGCTGGAACGCATGATAAGAGGTAAAACCTGATAGTGCTGGGGTGCTCTCAGGAGCCTTGAACCAGGTTTCTGTCACTGCACAGACATCGATGTTCTCCATACTGAGAAGGGCCTTGAGTGCGTGCATTTTGAGATTTAGACTTCTGGCATTGAGCAGCATTACCCTTAGTTTTTTTTTCCTTTTTTGTGTTCTAGGGTGGTAGGTTTAGAATTTGAGCCTTGTCTTAAAAAGGCACTATGGGGTGGCAAGAGCCTTTGCCAATATCCGAATCCCAGGGTGACAGGTGCAAGCTGTCCCTTGGCAGCGTGGCTTGTCCAGCATGTCATCCCAGGCAGACAGACATTGGATCCCCTTTGAATGACACCAGAGTTTAAGCCAATTGTTAAAGCTGATCATCTTATCTCTGTATTGTGGCATCATTCTTGGTGAAGGTAGGATACTGCTCAAGGTCAGGGTCATACCTGCCTGGGCTACATAATCAGAGAGCTCCTCAATGTCTCTTTTCATGTAGTCCAAGGAGGTACGTCTCAGGTCGTTTACACCAGCGTGGACAATGACTGAGTCGTATTTGTACCTGCTGTTGAGAGACCTGAGTGCTTGCGTTATGTGGCGGATTCTAGCCCGACAGGCAGCTTACTGTGACCTTCTCCTTACTCAGTCTGGTGAGCGGGACGTCAGTGTGTCTGACTATGGAGTCACCAATGACTAGTGTGTCTGGCATTGTGTTTGGCCTTAAGGGCTGTGACTGTTTGACACTCTGACTGTGAGGTCTACGTGTTGCAGGTGTTGTGTTCTGAGGTGGTGGTTGTTTGGGTGTCTGCTTTGGTGGCCTCTGCTGTTTTGGTAGATTTTTGATCAGAGCCGAGTATGTCTTTGTGTGTTTATGTGTATGATTTGAGGTTGTGATGGTACTATGTGAGACTGGGTCTATAGTGTGTGTGGTAACCTTCTCCTCCTGACTGGTCTTGCCAGTCCTATGTTGAGAGAGCTCAGCCTCCAGTTTGGCCATATAGTTGCATCTCTCGCATGTATTTGTGTTTTGTGGGAGGAGGAGAGGGTTGTCTGTGTACATGAGGCAATTGTAACATTGCCTCAATATTCCCAGGTTCACCAGCTGAGCAGGAGAGGACACTAGCAACTGATCCTCGACATGCTAGAAGGACTAGACAAAAAACTTTAAAAGAGATTCCGGGGACGTGGGTGACCGAGAAATGGGGGTTTGCCTTTTGGGGTGCTATCTATAAGAGTGCCATATCAAGGTAATAAGTACTGTAGGAGCAAGTGCTAGGTTTAACAGATAGAGAAAAGTCTACTTGGAGTCAAGTAGAGATGATCTTTTTAGGGATTAGAGAAAGTGCTAGTAACAGGGATGCTTAAAGGTAAGATTGAAAAGAATGCACTCTGCAGTGTGCACTAGAGAAGTTAGATATGAAAGTAGGTAACTTGAGTTTTACCTGTTTAAAAAGTTAAGGTTTAGTGGAGAGTTACTATTTTTAAAACAGCAAGATGGACTGAAAGGGGTGGTTACTTTTGTATTTTGGTACTATGAAATACTGTAGGATGGCCAATAAATTTAAATAATAATTAAAAGCATGACTGATAAAGTAGGCCACTGGGTGGGAAACTTATCAAAATACTTCTTCCTACAAACATACACACTTACACATCCACACACACATTTGCTAGATCTGAGAGTAGAACCCCTGCCTATCTAGTTATTTATACTATACTGTTACATGGTTATCACATGTGCTACAGCACTTACTGGGCTAACTGGCCAAAGGTGCTGATAAGGGGAATGACATCATCAGGACTGATAAAGTAGGACAATGGGTGGGAGACTTATAAAAATACTTCTTTATACAAATATGCACACACACTCATTTGCTAGATCTGAGATTAGAACCCCTGACTAGCTAATGATTTATACTATAGTGTTACGCAGTTATCATACATACTACGGAGCTTACTGGGCTGACAACTGGACAAAGGTGCCAATAAAGGAAATGACATCAGCAGGACTGATAAAGTGTGGCACTGGGAAGTGTTGTGAGTGAGAATGGCCTAAAACTGTTTCATCTACGAACAAAAACACACTCCCTCACTCTCGCATACACAACTGTCTCACACACACAGACACACACACACACGCACACACACACACACACACACACACACACACACACACACACACACACACACACACACACACACACACACAGACACACACACAGTTACCAGTATTGAGATTAGAATCTCTACCTATCTAGCTATTTGTACTATAGTGTTACACAGTTATCGCACATGCTACAGAGCTTATAGGGGTGTTCAGTGTCTGATGGTACTTCTAAGGTGAATGACAGCAGCAGATCTTGTGAAGTAGGGCAATGTGAAGTGTAGTGAGTGGGAAGAGTCTTGTAACCCATAGACCTATGGACACACACACACACACACACACACACACACACACACACACACACACACACACACACACACACACACACACACATACATGCATGTGATGTGATATTACAAACTCAACCTCAGTATTGTTACACAATGGGGCTCACCTTTTATGCTGGCACATGCAACTGTTTACAACTGGTATGTCACTGTCCACAGCAGGACATCCCTGTATGCCATTCAGGGTATCTGTGTGTGTGACTCACTTCATCTGTGTCCCCCTGTGTCTCTCTCTCTCTATCACTGTCTATCTCTCACTCCCCCACATCTATGTCTCTGTATCATTGACATATGTTATCTGTTGCCCATATAAATATATGTGTGTGTATCTCATGCAACAGATGCAGATATATCACATATAGGCCACCTATAGCTAGCTGAGGGTAATCCTGTCTAGGAACAGTTGAGATGTAGGAGCATGCCCAGTGTGACCTTCTATAGTTAGAGTGGGAGTCCATTCCAGAGATAGGTGTACTCCAGTCGAGGGTTTTGTGTACTACAGCCATACCTCTCAGGAGTACACAGGACTTTCCTAAGGGTACTTGTTTTGTTTAGCAGACATTTTCTGACATATCTGTAGTCTGACACTGCAATGCATTGTGTCATTACATAGTGCTAGACATCCTCAGATCATCACAGTGCTCTACCAGAGGAATACTAGTTGTATGATGCATAGACTAATATTATGAGGGCAGCTATGTACATTTTTGCCCAACAAGGCCATTTGTGAGCTGTGGCTACAGCCAATCTAGTAATGCCATGGCTGTGTAAACAGTCCAGCAACCTGGTGATATACTGGCTGGAGATCTCCTGCTTGTGTGCTATCTTTCTAACCTGAGATATGTCATATCCTTGTGTGGGCATACCTCTCACCTGTACATTTTTTTTCTAGGTTGTCCAGATGTTTGGCTAGAGGTTTCATCCTTTCTACATAAACTTGTGTTTTATGGCAAGTTAGTTACATATAATTAAAGAGTGATGTTACAAAATAATGACATATATTACTGTTTCAGACTACAGAACCTTCAGACAATTCTCACTACTCAAACCCCTCACCCTACCAATTTTCTCAGTATGTAAGGGCAATACTTACAACACATGCCTACCATTGTGCCTTTGTTCCACTTTTATTTCGGCCCTTGTCCAGAAATCCTGCTGTCAGAGGTTGGGCGTTATGGGTGTGGGTACAGAGTGCATTCAACTGTGCCGGCATGTCCATTATATGTAAGAGCAAACATAAGAAGAAAGGATTATTGAGAATAACCACTGGCAACAGTATCAAAAAGCACTTATATTCACAAAAGCCTTGGCACCTCAGCTACGCATCCTTCAAGATGTCACTAATACGTGTAGTATATTCCACATAGCACTGTGACTTCCAGGTATGTCAGTGGGAGAACAGTGGGTGTCACTGACATGCATAACAGTTGGCACTGCAGTTATCTGCACATGGCCCTGTTAAAGACAACACTGTATCTAGGCCACTACAAGACAACTGCCAGGAGAACATGATGGCCAGATCCAGACAGTATTAACCACACATACACATAGCTCATTGACTTCTGCATATTGTGGACAGGAACATGTTTTCATGTGTATTGGTACAGCCCTGCCAATGTGTGCTATGCTGCTATATCCCTGCAAACATACATGTTACTGCATTTGTGTGGGTATATGGGGGGTGCACCTGTCAACTGTACACATTTACACAGACTGTGCTGATATTTGCTTTACATTTTTGTTCCATTTACCATATTATTGTGCCCTGTCTTGGGGACTAGAGGCATATCAGTAAGGAGCAGAGGACAGATTGTAATGGCATACATTTGAGTTTCAGACTTCTTACCCTTCATAGCCTTACTGCAACTGTGGGTCCTGCTGTGCTATCACTATGTGAGTCTGTAGGGTGGTAATTCAACATTGCCACCATTTGTTTGCCTTTACCATACATTTCTCTGTGGTTTTCTACAGCTGAGTTGCTGTGTGGGTGTGAGGGGTGGGTATGGGACACCGACACTGACATCCATGCCTGTGACCTATGACCCCCCCGTTAGTTGTCCCCACACATATACTGCAGTGGGATTTGCCACCTTGGGTACTACTGCATAGTGTGTAGAGGCCACTTTTGGGCAGACATTTCCTAGTGTCCCACATAGCTGTCAGGTGTGTGCTACTATCCCAGTAGGCCACACCATTCCCTTGTATGCATGCAGCATTACCATAGATATGCTAGCAAGACATACTAATCCATTCATTTATTGTTAAGAAGACTGACCTACCTTGTGCTTGCAGTAGTTGTGAGGACAGTGTTTGAGGGCCGCCTATGTTGGATACACACAGTACACTGCCTATACATGGTAATTTACAGGTAATGTGATGTTTGTGTCATCCATTTTACTGTGTGTGCTAGTCAGAGAGAGGTGTCAGTCCCTGTGGTCCCTACAGTGTCAATGTGTGTGTTATGCATTGCCTGAGCAGGATGAGCATGCCTCTGTCTGCCTACATGGGCAGGCTCAGGGACCTCCTCCTGTGAGTCCCTCTGCACCTGTGGGGACCTTGGCAATGGTGGGGGGCTGTGTGGCCCTTCCCTGTGCTGTTCCTGCTGCAGCTGTTTCCACAGGATCATATTGTGTAGTATGGCACATACTATGAACATGTGTGCACATGTGTCTGGAGAGTACTGGAAGGCTGCACCGGAAATTTCAAGGCAGCAGAACCGTGACTTGTGCATCCAAAACACACACTCGATAATGATCCTAGTTTGTGCGTGTGCCTCATTATCGCATTCTTGTGTGGGTGTCATCATCCATGGCTCCAGTGCATAGCCAGAATCCCCCACCAGATGGCCATATGAGATGCCCCACTGGCAAATGCCTGGTACAGCTGTGATGAATGCCAGATGTGGGAGTCATGATAGCTTCCAGGGCTGCCATCACACACATTCATGATAGTGCCCTGGGCATTACACATGACCTGGCAGTTGATGGAGGGAAAGCCCTTGCAGTTTATGTAGACCCTACCCTGTTCACTGGGTGGTGCTTTGATGTGGATTTGCATGCAGTCTATGGCACCCAGTACCTATGGGTATACTGCTACACTGTGGAAGAGATGCATATTGCTGGTCCTCCTGTCACAGGTGTTGGGGAAGTAGATGTGCTCACCGGCATGTAGTAGTATGGCATCCAGGAAATGGTGGAGTACCCTGGATGCAGATGCCTGTGAGACCCCCATGATGTCCCCAGAAGATCTTTGGAAAGTACCTGTAGCTAGTATTCTTAAGACTACACATACCTTGGTATCTACTGGGATGGGTTCCCCTCTGTTGGTTCTGGGTCTGAGTTGAGGCCGGCACAGCTCGATGATTTGCTGAAGGAGGTCTCTGTCCACCCTGTAGTGGTCTACTATCTCCAGATCATGTAGCCCCTGATAGGTAACCCTGGGTCTGAACACTCTCTTCTCCTCCTCCTGAGTCTAGGACGGTTATCAGCATTATCCTCCTTAGAGCCTTCAGCCTTTAGCACATACTGGTGTATCAAAGCGACAGCAGCCAACAACATTTTTGTTAGTTTTGCCAGTTAAAAATCCCTCGTGTGTGTCACCTATGGTGTACAGTTTGTGGGAAAAAGCAGACTGAAAGGTGTTTGCATAGTTTATAGTGGTGTGCTGCTGATGCTGCCTGTGTGATTGGCTGAGTATGATACATTCCAGCTGCTTGCTATTTTATTTGTGCTTGATTGCTTTTATTCTGCTATTTTTCTGTTTTTCCTTTTTTCCCCTTCCTATTTCCTCCCCTTTTAAGCCCCGAGGTGTGCCACGCAAACCCAGTGCCCAGATGTAAACAGTCCTGCTATTTCCATTTTTTTTTTTAATTAGACTGGGTGCACGCTCCGCAAACAAGTATAGCTAATGTAAACAGTAAGAAATAGCCTTCCCCTGGCCGCGAACATGTTCTTCAGTTCATGGAATAAGACAATACAGACTCAGACACACTCCCTTGCTTAGCTGTGCTTAGCTAAGCTTATCTCTGCATCTCAGGGCTCCAATGTGCTTACAACATACCTTACACACCCCCTTTTCATGTCTGTTGCTCCTCCTAGTTAGACCATCGTGCTAGAGCACCTACACGGTTAGGTGCAGTTTGGGACTTAGAAGATTTCTGTGATTCAGTGCATTTCCCCTCATTTGCATACCCCTCTGCCTTAGTCCATAGTTACTGCACTTACACAGAGCCTTTCCCCTTGATAACCACTGTTCCCTGGTATTGTTTTCATTCTGCATGCCATTGCCTATAATGGCAAAATGCAGATTTCCCTTAAAATTGAGTTTTTACCTTTTTTTTTTTTTCTCTGCCCTATCCCATTTGCACGCCGCTGCCCTAGGTTTAAATGGCCGAGATTGGCCAAAAAATATATTTTTTATTTTTATAGAAAATAAATGGTTTTCCATGCCAATGGCCATATATTTGGCCATTGGCATACCTAACCATTGTTATTCATGCTTTTTTGAGAGCTGCCATGCCTCTGTTTTGTTATTTGCAGAAATGTATTTGGTTAGTAACCGAATACATTTCTGCAAATAACACTGTTCCTGCACTGATACCTGGCTGCTTGGTGAATCACTAATTCACATAATTTGCATGTTTTTTACCAGCAAATGAGGTAATTAGCATTTGGCAGCCATATCTGTGCAGGAACAGTGTAGCCACGCTCGTGGAAGTCAGATCAGCTGTTTGCTGGATCACTCGGTGGCCATATTCCGTCCAGAAATGGCTACACTGTTCCTGAACGGAAAAGTCTGCTTCCTGACTCCCGGGGCCTGATTTTGTAGAACATCCCTTATTTTGCCTCATATTTTTTGCTCTGCCCCACTAAAACTGCTTGATTTTCTGGTAAATCACTAAGGATTGCAGTCAGTCAAGAAAGGCAAACAGAGCCATAACTAATGTGGGCTGAAGGGGGAGGGTGCCCTGGGTTTAAGCTGTTAGGGGCGATCATTTGGCAGCTGCCAGTGATGAAGAAGCACATTATCAGTACTGATTTATGAAGCCTCATGTAGACTGCAGCTTTATAAATGAATGATGATACTCCATTTGCTGTCATGGATGAAACACTGAAGTGCTCAATATGTGGTGAATTGATGATCTAATTGCTGCAAGCTGTTTGTAACACTTTTACAGTTTCATAGTTTTTTTTCCCACTCCACAGCTTAAGTTGAAGGGGACACCAGTTCGGAGACCTGTATAGGGCACTAGAAGTCCTAGCTATAGCTCTGAAAACAGACATTATCATTTCAAATTTCTTTATCATTCAGATGTTCAGAAGATGCATGTTGATGCAAAATCTCTTGCTTTATTAACTTTTTATGTTAATTAAGGTACTGTCACAATGATGTGGGAAGGGATGTGAATTTAACATGTGTACTAATAAAACTTTGTTTTACAGCACAATAAACCACTCCCATGCCTGATAAAAAGTATATATATATATTTAGAAAGCTTGTGAGGAAATTATTCCTCTATTTTTATTTTACTTGGATCACTTGTCTGTGTACTTAATAAAGGATTTTCGACTGGAAACAGACTGCCTGCCTTGCTTGGATTACTTTTGAATACTTAGTAATGCTTTACAATTATATATTTTCTGTTATTACTTTTTGTTTTGTTTTGTTTTGACTTAAGACGTGTTTATGTTCGCTACTTCTACTACCATTGTCTGATCTAATTAATATACAGTGATTAACTAGAAATATATGGACTGAAAATCTTCCACACAGAGAAGTTTCTTACACTGTTTTATTTAAAAATTGTCCCTGATTTTCAGCTTTTGCCCACCCTATTATTCTTGTTTTATCCAAAATTCTTGATCAAAGAAGTTGAGATGTATGTGCACTCTGTTTCTCTCTCTGTCTTATGCGCAGACACACACACACACACACACACACACACACACACACACACACACACACACACACACACACACACACATTACTTTTATTTTAGTTATTTTTTTATTCCCATTCTCACTAATCATGGCTTTTTAAGCTATTGTTACAGAAGGTAAAGTAAAACAGCAAGTTCTTGTAAGTGCTGCTATTGTTACATTTGTTACTTGAGTTTTTTTTCTTATTATCTATTTATTTCTTTGCTTATTTGATGCTCATTAATCAGACACATTTAGTGAGTGTGACAAAGATGGCATCTGTTTCCTATTTTTCAGCCTGTGATTCGCAGTGGCTTAATATGATGCCATGACATGGTGGACTTGTGTTTTTTAACTAGACTTACCTGTACATTAATACTGTATTGAAGAATAGTATCTATTAGGGTATCATTTAAATATATTTTACATTATCATACTCATTGGTAAGAACAGACCATAAATTAATTTCACTGGATGTCCACATCCTGACCCCACCCCCAGCCCAGAAAACCACAGTGAAAAACTTCTCAAAAGCAAACTTCTCACTTCTCAAAACTGAAGTGGAATCCTTCAAGGCCCCAGGGCCAGTGGAAACTACGGCCCAAACTGCAGAATCCTATATAAATGCATTCTACGGACATCTCCAGGAATGCATGGATCATGCTATCCCAAACAAAACCAAGACCCAATCGTCCAAAGGCAGGCATCCGGTCTGGTGGACCCCTGCCATAAATAAACTGTACAACAGAAGGAGGAAGCTACTACATGATAGAGCAAAATCCCTAATAGGGAAGGCATCTCTGATCAGTACTAGCAAAAAATTACGATCCCTCATAAAATCCTCCAAGGCCAGCTTCGAGAGAAAAATTGCACAGGACACCAAAGACAATCATAAGGCTTTTTTCAGTTATGTTAGAAACCTGGGATGCAACTCCCAGACTTGTTCTGAGTTGATTCTAAACGACAAAAAATACACTGAACCCACAGACATCGCCAATATCCTGGCAGACAGGTTCAGTGCAAACTTCTCCACCCCCTTCCCCCCAAAAGAGCAAGTATCTATCCCGGCAGAGAGCTGCCTCCCAAACATCTCAGATGCTCAGGTGAAGGCTGCCCTCTCCAAAGCAAAAAACACTGCTTCCATGGGACCAGATGGCGTCCTAGGTTGCATCCTACATGAACTCCAAGAGGAACTAATCCCTCAAATAAAACAGCTATACAATCTCAGCCTCACTACAGGATATGTGCCCACAGAATGGCGTACAGCAACAGTGGTCCCACTCCACAAAGGTGGAGCCTCTACGGACCCTGGAAACTATCGCCCCATAAGCCTGTCTAGCTTAGTCTGCAAGGCTATGGAGAGGATCATCATGGAGCTCATAAACAAAGACATTGGGGACCTACAGACACTAGATCCTACCCAGTTCGGCTTTGTCAAGGGCAGATCCTGCCTTTTGAACCTGGTTGACTTCTTTGAAACAGTCACCAAAGCCATAGATGAAGGGAAGGTAGTCCACACAGCCTATATGGACCTTGTAAAGGCATTTGACACAATACCCCACTCGGGCATCATAGATAAGCTATCCAGCTTAAATATAAACCCCTATGTCACAAGATGGGTCGCAAACTGGCTCAAAGACAGAACCCACAGAGTGAGAGTTGCTGGAGCCATGTCAGACTCGAAACCGGTCACAAGTGGTGTCCCACAGGGTTCTGTCCTGGGACCACTCTTGTTCGGTATATACTTTTCCGAGGTACAGGCAAGCGTGGGAGGACTATGGCTCACCAAGTTCGCAGATGACTACAAACTGGGCGCCATAATCAACTCTCCAGCTGACACAAACATCCTTCAAAAAGGTCTCACAGAGACAGATAACTGGTGCCAGCACCATGGTTTAAAGCTAAATGCCAAAAAATGTATAGTCATACCCTTTGGCAAAAACAATGTGCCCACAAATTACCACATAGGCTGAAACCCATTAAGTACAGAGAAAGTTATTAGGGACCTGGGGACCCAAGTTGATAGCAATCTCTCCTTTGAAAACCACATTGCCAAAGTGGTTAGAAAGACCTTCTACATAGCCCACCACATCACAAAGGGTTTCACATCTAGATCAAGAGAGGTAATTGTGCCCCTTTATTCATCCCTCATCAGTCCCATCATAGAATACAATGCCCCTTTTGGGATGTACCTTACCCAACACCTGCAGCAATTAGAAAGACCCCAAAAGTATCTCACCAAGAGGATCAAGGGTCTCAAACAGATGCCATATGCTGCTCAGTTAAAAAAACTCCAGCTCTACTCAGTTGCATACCGCCTACTTCGAGGTGATCTATGCCTGACATACAAAGCTATGTCAAATCCAGAATTAATGGACATGCTCCACCTCAGTAAATCTAAATCCCTTAGAGCCACACGCTCGAGGGACTTGAATCTCAGCACAGAAATAAATAGAACTTGCTGGAGGGACAGGTTCATAACCCAGAGGCTCCCTTTGCTCTGGAATAGAATTCCAGTTCATGTGAGGCAGAGCACCTCGCTGAATCTCTTCAAGAGGAATCTCGATAAGTGGATGGGGGATCGTAGGTTTGTCCCAGGGATTACTCCCGTGTCACTATTAGACAGAGGCACAGTAAACTAAACCTTAAAAAGGGCACAGTATACTCAAATCAAGGGGTGGCGTAAGCCATACAGAATCGGGCTAGGCTTATAATTGCCCCAGGGCAGATAGCTTAGTATGAACCTATGAACCTATGAACCTATCACCCAGTTGGAGAACAGTCTCCATTAGGGTATCATTTAAATATATTCCATTTTCTAACCTTTATTAATGTTCTGTTCTATGTTCATATGCAAGCTGGATAAACTCTATTTAAACTGTTATTAAACTGTCAGTTCCACAGATGATGACACTTTATAGGTTCATACGTTCATAGGTAGGTACTAGGCTATCTGCCCGAAGGCATTTATAAGACTAGCCGGAATGTCTTGGCTTTCGCTGCCCTCTTAGATTAGTTCCCTGTGCCTCTGTCCAGCAGAGCCATTGAAGTGATCCCTGGGGTAAGCTTTCTGTTTCACATCCACTCGTCAAAGTTTCTCTTGAAGAGGGTTAGCGAAGAGCTCTGCCTAATGTAGATTGGAATCTTGTTCCAGAGCATGGAAAGTCTCTGGGACAGGAATCTATCCCTCCAGCACGTCCTATTTATTGTTGTGCTGAGGTTTAGATCCCTGGAGCATGTGGCTTGAGGGGATATGGTTTTCTTTAGGTGGAGCATGTCCATCAATTCTGGGTTGGACATGGCCTTGTATGTCAGGCAGAGATCACCTCTGAGTAGGCGGTATGCAACTGAGTACAGCAGGAGTTTCTTCAGTCAAGCTGCATAGGGCATCTGCTTGAGGCCAGTGATCCTATTGGTGAGGAACTTCTGTGGTCTTTCCAGTTGTTGCAGGTGTCTTGTAAGGTACATCCCAAATGGGGCATTGTACTCTATGATGGGTCTGATAAGTGATGTGTAGAGGGGCCCCAATGACCTCTTTTGATCTGGATGCAAACCCTTTTGTGATTAGGTGGGCCACATAGAAGGATTTTCTAACCACTTTGGCAATGTGATTATCAAAGGAGAGGTTATTATCTACTTGGGTCCCCAGATCCCTTATTACGCCTTCCATATTTAGGGGGCTACCACCTATGTGGTAGTTTGTGGGTACTTTGTTTTTTCCAAAGGGGATGACTATGCACTTTTTGGCATTTAGCTTGAGGCCATGGTTTTGACACCAGGTATCTGTCTCAGTGAGACCCTTTTGGAGGATGTCTGTGTCAGCCGGAGAGTCAGTAATAGCCCCTAGCTTGCAGTAGTCCTCCTGCACTTGCCTGTACCTCTGAGAAGTATATGCCAAACAGGAGGGGTCCTAGGACTGTGCCATGGGGAATGCCACTTGTAACCGGTTTAGAGTCAGACCTAGCTCCTGCAACTCTTACCATGTGGGTTCTGTCCATGAGCCAGTTGGCAACCCATCTCGTGATGTAAGGGTTTATGTTCAGGCTGGTGAGCTTGTCTATAATACCTGAGTGGGGAATGGTGTCAAAGGCCTTTGCAAGGTCTAGGTAGGCTGTGTGGACCACCTTTCCCTCGTCTATAGCCTTGGTAACTGTCTCAAAGAAGTCTACCAGGTTTAGGAGGCATGATCTGCCCTTAACAAAGCCGAACTGGGTAGGGTCCAGTGTTTGGCGGTTTCCAATGTCTCTATTAATGAGATCCATGATGATGCGCTCCATAGCTTTGCAGACCAAGCTAGTCAGGCTTATAGGGCAATAGTTCCCGGGGTCCGTTGTGGCTCCACCTTTGTGGAGCAGAATAACCATTGCTGTGCACCACTCTGTGGGCATGTAGCCTGTGGAGAGGCTGAGTTTATTTTATTCTTTAGTTACTCCCCCTCTTCACCTCAAAGTATTATCTTAAAACTTATTATAAAACTCATGCTTGTTTTATATATATATATATTCTGTATCAACTACTAATTCTCCTGTGTAATATTGTTAGTATATTGTTTCACACTGAATGTCTTATTCAAAGGAGGATTATGCAATCAGGTTAATGTACTGCAGCCCCTCTACTAAATTTCTCTTAAATCAAACAATATGTATCCTAAAATAAAAAAGAAACTTTTTTCAATATTTCTGTCAAGTTTGGCTGGTTAGGAGCTGCTGAGTATCTGCATGCCCCACTCACCAATGCTCTGTGCATACACTACAAGTCTATAGTTTAATCACTGTCATACTGCTGGGCTGTTTTTTAATGCAGCCCAGTAATTAAAATAATTCCTCCACTGGCTGTCAGGATATGTCTGCTGTACCTCTCACTGACTGTGTAATAGCAGAAGGAAACTGCTACTTTATGAGGTTGGTTGGGCTGTAAATAATACCAGCCAGAAGGAAATTGAAATGGTTTGTTCACATGCAAATCCGTGAGAGACACAATCCTCTAGCTTATCTCCTGCTGGATCATTCATGAAGGGGGTCAAAGCTGTTTATACTGATGTGGGACCAGGGAGAACCTGTCTTAATCCAAGTATTCCAAATAGGTGTGGAAGTGCAGAGGCTTAAGGCTGTAAATTGTTAGCAAGTAATTTCCTGTGGTCTGGGGTTTGATTCCCTCAGCCTCCACTGCCTAACAGCATGATTCTGAGCAAGACACTTAACTAGATATTGCTCCCAGGATGAGACTGAAAAAGGTCCATGTGAATCAGTACTATACCCCTGTTAACAAATAAATAAATAAAGTAGGCTTACAAAGTAACGATAACAACAGGGAGAAGGTGCAGTTTGTTGAATTCTATAGCTGTTGCATTTTGTACTGCAGTTGTGGATGAAGCAACAGCCTTTTTTCCCATTATCTTCTTAAACAGCTATAGAAAGATTAAAATTGTCTTTCTTTCTCAGCAAGTGCAAGGAGTGTGTGTCTTCTTACTTTTTACGATAAAGGCAGTGTATGGAATTTCTTCTGATCCCTGAATTTGTGTGTTTTTGTGTGCATGTGCATCCATGTGTGCGCGTCCATGTGTGTGTGTGTGTGTGTGTGTGTGTGTGTGTGTGTGTGTGTGTGTGTGTGTGTGTGTGTGTGTGTGTGTGTATGTGTATCCACCCCAAACATTATCCACTAGAAACACATAAATTAAATTTGCATGTCACAGTCACTATAAAGCTTTACTTAGAAATGCCTAAAAAACATTCAGCATTCATTTATTCATTTTCAGATGCTAATAAGTTTGAAAGGAAATCATTGTTTAGAAGTTATTTGGAAGTGATTGACTCACATAACTGTGAAAAATATATTTTAAACCTGACAAGTTGCCAATATCGCAGATGTTATGCTATGAGCTGAATATCATATACAAGGCAGTGTTAACTTCAGAAAGGTGAGTAGGTGACGTCTCAGACTTTTTATAACCACAACGTTATTAAGGCTGAACATTTGACGCTAGGTCATGAATTCTATGAGATCAGGAAAAGCCTTCATAGCTAGAGGAAAACAAAAAACACATTATTTATTATGTAAACTCCTGACTCCTTTATCTATTTAATGAATTTACAGGCATAAAAGGAACTGATTCTTTCTCTCTCCCTTTCTTTTCAAGGAAACAAAGAGACTGGTAGAGCACGGAAAACCAACATAACTGATATAGTATGACCCCTGATTCCAGTTCAGACATGTATATTCTAACAACCATACTTAAAGTGCATCATTATTATGTTTGAAGTACAGCTTCATGTTCCTTCCTGTATGTCTTGCCAATAGCCTTCTGTAACTATCCCATTCCATATGTTTTGCTTACTTCATGGACGAATATTCAGTCATTCAAACACTTTCATTATATTAGACACCTATTGCATCATATTCAGGACTGTGGGAGGAGGTTATAGATAAAGCAAGTAAAGGAATTACAGTTGTACTTGCTCAATGAAATGGTATATACAAAGTAACCCTTAATTCTATTTATAATATATTTTATGTGTCATACACTAGAAATTTCTTCTTGAGGATGTCCTGAGTGTCTTCCAGGTGACATCAGAAAATAAGGCACAAAAACTGAATGTTTTAGTCCCCAGAGTATTACCAGCAACAGCTAGTCTAGTGTGCATTTTGAGCATGGATATTTATTAACTGAAGAAATGTGTCATTATTTCTAATTATTTAAATGAATGAACCTCTACCAGCTATTTCATGATCCTTCCTCTTAAATAGATAAAATACATTTCTGCATCACTAACTTCATACAATATCAAAGCACTATTTACTGAGTTAAACAATCTATTTATGCACTTAAAAAAAACATAGTTCAGACTTGCTCTGTTACTCACTTTCTGATTAGTATACTGAGTCACATTCAGACTGGAAGAACTAGGTAATTAAATTAAATTAAGCAATGTATTGAGACCACCAGTGTACTCTTTTGTTATATGCAAACATACTTGTAACAACAAAAAGTATTAATATGCATACAATGACTGCATAATGCAGAAGATAGAAAGTCAGTTCCAGTAAAAAATTGTTCTAGATCTGCAGACACTAAAACTGATTTATATTACAAATAAATGAGATGGATTGAACAGCAAATAAAAAAGTCTGGATTTGTATTTTTCACCTAAACAGCCAGAGAAAGTGATAATGAGGCTATCCTTCAAGGGATCAAGGGAGCAACATTTTTTTTTGTGGCATGCTTAGGATATAAGGGGGTGAGATACTTTCCTTTACCTCTGCTCGAATTTAGCCACATCTCATCCAAGATGGCCACATCCAATTCCCATTTGCCCTAAACAAGTCACTTGTGGTTTGCAGCACCTGCTTACATGCAGTCACCAGCAGACACAGATTTTTATATTTCATTATCGCATTGTGCATATTTACATTAGTGTCAATTATACTGTGTAATATTGTATGTACAGGGCAGGTGTTAGCATTTTGGGGGGCCCTCAGCAAATGTCAAGTTGGGGGGCCCTTAGGCACATTGTGTCTAAGTATCACCCTGTCACTGCCAACCCTTCTAAGCAACTTTTTAGTTCATGGTGCAAACTTTTAGGTGTAGTATGCACAGAATGGCTTGTAGCTACAATACTATTACATTACAGCAGGCCTGTGTACCACAGTATGTTGGCCCATCTCACAAAGGGACATTTACAGTTGCTGGCATTTAGTTGCAACAGTGATGCATTGCATCAACTCTGTGTACAGTTCTGGACTTAGGTGAAATGGAGCCCTAGGCCTACTGTTTCAGCACCCTAACCCCCCCCCCCCCACACACACACACACACCCTCTAGTCCTCCCGTATGTTTCCTCCCATCTTAGGCTCCCCACACCATGCACATAACTTTTTTCTTCCTTTTCTCACATTTTGCTTTACTCTTCAGCTTTTTCAATAAGCCATAACTTTCCGTATGTTCTGAACTGCATTTTAAAGTTTTTTTAATTTTCTTTTTACACAACCTTTTCATCAATGACGGCTTGAATAGAAATTATGATTAAGGTGATTGTGAGGAAAGTGAAAAAAGATAATGATTAAAGTAAGGTATTCTACTTTGTTACTGCTAGACAATATATTGCCAAAAAGGTCAAAGTTAAGGTTTTCATCTATAATAATGCCTAGTAATTTAGTGTGTGGGACAACTTCTATAGTGGTATTGTCTTGGGCTTGTATAGTGAAGAGTTTTTTATCAAATGAAGTGGTTTCCTATGGGTAAAAATTACTAGTTTAGTTTTTTTTTGGATTTAGGGCAAGATTGTTAAGCATTCAAGATTCAGTAGAGATGAGGGCATTCTGGGTAATTTGCTGGAGTTCAGAGCTGGAATTTGCAGTGCATATTATTGTAGAGTCATCAGCATACTGGATTACTGAGCATTGTGGAAGAGTGGAGTGAAAGTTGTTAATAAAGATGCTAAATAAGAGAGGACCAAGTATGGAGCCTTGGGGTACCCCTGTGGAAGTACTGAGGAATGATGAGTGAGACTGTTGCCATTTGGTGGATTGCTGCCTATTGGAGAGATAGCTGTTGACCATTGTAGGGTAGGGGGAGAAATGTGGAGGGTGGATATTTTAGAGAGGAGGATAGTGTGGGGAAATGGTATCGAAAGCTTTGGAGAGGTCAAGGAAAAGTGAAGCAATTATTTTACCAGAATCCCATGCCCGGTTAACTGTATCAAGGAAGGATAGGAGGGCAGTAGTGGTGCTGTTTCCTAGTCTGAAAATATGCTGAGTGGGTGATAAAATTTTATTTTCAAGAAGGTGGTTGAGGAGTTGGACATGGATGCATTTTTCCAATATTTTAAAGAGGAGTGAGAGAATTGCTATGGGTCGAAAGTTTGTAATGTTAGTGTTGGTGCCGCCTTTGTGTAAGGGGAGAATGAATGTTTTTTTCCAGATGTCTGGGACAAGGGAATCTTTAATTGATCTGTTAATGAGTATACTGAAGGGATAAGCTATAGAGTTTGCTGCTAGCTGCAGGAGGTGTGGGGGTAAATTGTCAGGGGCTAGAGTACAGGGTTTTAGCTCAAGTAAAAGCTTTTTTATTGTGGTGGTGGGTATGGGGGAGAATTTTAAGTTAGAGTTAAGGGTAGGATTGTTTTCTGATGTGATTTGGTCATCAGCTGTCTTGATGGTGGTGGTGTTAACTGTAGGAAAGGTGGTGGTTAGGTTAGCTATGGTGTCAAAGAAGTAGGAATTGAAGAGGGTAGCAAGTTCAGTAGGGTTTTTTTGTGGGTCAGGGGGATGGGTTGCTTTGAGAGCCTTGGTGTAATGGTTGATGGAGGACCAGAATTTTTCGAGATTATTTTTATGTTGGATTTGTAGGTGGAGGTAGTGGGCTTTTTTATCACTGGTTATCAGACATTTTGCCTGGTTACGGAGTTGCTTGTAATGTAGTAGAGTTGAGGGGTCTTTGCTTTTCTGCCATGATTTCCATATTTTATCCCTTGTGGACATGACTTCTTTGGTGGATTTTGAGAGCCAGCTTGCATGGTTATGTTTTGTTTGTTTTTGGCAGGTGGGTGCTTGCCTATTTAGGATGTCTAGAAATATTGAGTTAAAGAATTCAACAGCCTCATTAAGTTATAGGGATTTGAGGGGCTGTCAATTTACTTTAGCTAAGGTTTCATTAAATATGAATGGTTGGAACTTAGTAAAATTTCTGGTTGATTTGTATTGGTGTTGGCCTGGAGTTGGAGTAGTTTTACGTGGGATATATGCTGGGTGGTGTTCACTAATGGTATTAGGTAGTATGCCTGCAGTGATGACAGTGTAAGGGTGGGACACTAATATCCAGTCTATTGTGGAGCCCCAGTTGTTATTCTTGTGAGGTCTGGTGATGTCAATTAGTTGGGAGAAGTTGTAAAGATTTATGTTTTTTTGAGGGGTTGTTGTGGGCAATGTTTAGCCAATCGATATTTACGTCACCTAGAATGATGGTTTCATTATCTATACTTTGGGAAGTCCAGGCAAGTATGTTTTCTAATATTGGTATGTTTTTTCCTGGAGGAATATACAGAGCAATTATGCAAATGTTTTTATGGTTGTTAAGTTTTAATATAGAGATTAGTACTACAGCTAGGGAGAAGTTGGGTGTTGGTTTTGAGTAGGGAATTAATGTATAATTGCTAGGGAAGAATATTGCTACTCCTCCTCCTCTCTTGTGGGGCTGATCAGCTCTCAGGCATATGTAGCCTCGGCGGAGAAATTCAGTGTCTTTTACATATGATTTCAACCAGGTTTCCATAGTTGCATTAATATCTGGGTTGTACTGTGAATCCATGCATGTAGTTCAGGTATCTTGTTTCTAAGGCTTTGGAGATTTATGGTTGATAACATTTAAAGTAAAATAAAGGTGAACCATAGTATAACATTTAGCTTTCAGGCTGTTGGCTGTACAGTATTCATACATTTCTATTAAGTTATACCAGGAGGTCTTTGCCTGGTCTAACTTCAACACTCACGGGAAAATACTGCACAATCCATAGCTCAAACAATGATCATTACTTAAATAACTACGTTCTCCTCCCATATAACTGCCTTCTATATTACTTTTTGTCAGAATGGTTGATGTGCCACTCATGGTGGACTTGATCCAAGACTTATCACTGTTATTAAGGAATAAGTGACGGGATGAGTGGCAGGGGGTCTATAATAGCTATGTTTTGCGGGGGAAGGGAGAGTATATTGGGAAAAAAGGCTTAAGGTAAGCAGGAAGGCTAGGGTTAAGGTATACCTAATCTTAGAAAGTATGAAATTGTATCAGATTTGCATAGAAGTACTACATGAAATAAATGTGTTAGAAAGATGTGAGAGATGGAAGGAGTGTGGCTATATTTATCTAGGTTAAGCAAAAGTTTGACTGGGGAAGAAGAATCTGAGGGAAATGGAGGAAAATCTATGTGCTACAGAGGTGCAGAAAGGAGTATGCTGGAAGTGGAAAGGGCAGTGAGAGACCTGTTGTATTTTAGGCAATCGTTTGCAAAGCTGGGCATGGTTACAGAGGCTTTATAGGTTTATTAGAGGTTGCAAAGAAATTGACAGAGTATGTGTGAAAAAGGGTTGAGATGAATGCAAGTGAGGGTGCTAAGGACACAGTTGTATCAGTGAAAATGATGAGGGAGGAGAGAACTAGAAGAATTTAAAGGGACATGGAGGAGCAAGAAATTGTGTGAGAATTGCAGAAGTTGCAGAAGGTTTGCACCAAGTAAGAGGGGTATAAAGGAGAAGATTTTAGTGAGAATCATTGGAAGTGGGGCAGAGTCTCAGCACAGAAGTTCCAGCATGGGTTATATATATGCACATTGCCTCTAGATGATATCTCACAACCAAAAGACTGAAGAGGAAGACAGCTATGTGTTGCTGGATATGTGGGTCTCCAGGTAAAGACAAGCTGCATATGTGGTGCATATATGTTGACTTAGGAGATTTATAGCAGCAGGCTCATGAAGTCTGCATTGAGGTGTATGGGAAAGAGATGGACTGGACATACCAAATTCGCTTATCTGGTGAGGGATTGCAGCTAATTGCAGAGCTGATGAAACCTAAGATTGCAAACAAACTTTGCTCCACATTCCAAGTTGCAAATATTGTCACTATTTTTTGTTATGAAAAGTAACTATGTATGGGTTGTTTGATAGTATAGGTTTGTTACTTAGAGACTGTGATTTTTATTTTTGGTCATGTCCTTGCCTGCATTGTTATGATAAACAAAAACTAAATGCAATATTTAGAACTAACAAGAGCTGTGTTTTATTAAATATGTGAAATATATAACTGTTCTTTTGAGTAATGATGCAGCAGGGAATAGTAGCCTGAAATGTTTTTGCATACATTGCTCTTATCTAAAGCTGAATTGCCACATTTTAGAATAGAAGTTTCTGTGTGTTCTAAGCAGCTTGGTTAAAAGATAGGAAATGTCTGTTGTGATTCGAAAATGCAAACCTTCAAGAAGGACTGAAACAAGACTGCAATTCCTTTTCTCTCTCTGTTTGGCATACTGCTTGGATATTGAGAAACGTAACTTGCAGAAAACATTAAAACAAGACTAATATGTTTTTCATTTTATTTTGGGTTATGGACTTCATGAATTCTAATCAAATGGGAAGCAACAGATCATCTTTACAGGGACTGTAGGGAAAAGAAAACACAGACTGCTTCTCAAGGATCAGTAACCTCAAACTTTAATAATCTGCCTATGTGTTACCTGCAGCTACTGAATATTTTATAGACTTAGTTGTAATTAGGCTACAGTACACTATAAAAATGCTAGGAAATGACTGTTTAAATAGTTAAAATTATTGTAGAGCAAGTGACCTGTTATTCCACCCTGTGCAGTCAGAAACTTACTAGTATATTTAAATGTTCATTTCTACTCTTTTGCCATTTAAGTGTTTTTATTTATTCAGGCATAGAGGATTGTAGCTAGCATTTTATTTGTTAGTGTATAAGGGGGACCTCACAACATTGGTGAGACTGCTGGCATCTGTCCTTTTTGAAAAGAGACTGGCTAAAAGCTACTGTAATATAATATACAGGTTTTCTCTTCGGAAGATTGTTCAGTTAAGAGAATCCATGGTACCAGATTTGAAGAGCTGCGGCAGGGAGAGGGGTGTGAGTCTGGAAGGAGGCATGTGCTTCAGACTATTGTAAGCAGCCTATCAGAGCTGCCTCTTTTTGTTCTTTTATTTGAATAAGGGTTGGGGTGGTAGTTTAGGGACTGGCCCAGGGTGTTGGTTGAGCCAGCTAAATCTCTGAATAGAACACATCTTGTCAAGCCAAGCAACAAGCTGATTGCCCTTCTTTGTAATCTATCTGTATCTACCTATCTATCTGTGTATCTATCTGTCTATATCTAGCATTTATTCATTCATTCATTCATTCATTCATTCATTCATTCATTCATTCATTCATTCCTTCGTGTTCAGTATTCAGTTTAAATTAACTCAAACTCAAAGCCTTAATCAAGGCCATCAAGGAATAGGCAACTTATGTAACTTGGGTCATATTCTTTATCCAAAAGCAATGCATCCAAACTGGCAGGTTATCAGATAACCTAACAGATCCCAGTAATAGAGTCCACAGTCTACCCTCTATACAATGAGAACTGTTCTTTTTAAAGTATTTTCAAAATATGGGATGTTTACCATTAAATTCTTACCTTTTTTTCAAATCTGTCACACATGAATGTCATTCCTGGTGTTGAGTTAATATCTCTTCATAATAGCATTAGTAAATAATAATTAAATCACCTCTCAATAAGTGATAGCCAGCTGAGTATAGTTTTAACATGAGAAGTCTATCCTCATAATGCTGAAGCTTTAATCCCTTGATTTTCCTAGTTACAAAGTTTCAGCTCTTTCTAATCTCTTTAGTGATGTAATTCTATAAACACAATTCAATCCACAGTATTCAATATAAGGTGTAATTACAGAAATGTAACGTGGAATTAAACTTTAGCTTTGGCAGTTGTGATTGTGTGTAACAAAACTCTAACTGCTGAAATGCATTTCTCATTTTCCATATACCTCTCTCTTATTACCTTTCAATAGTTAAGTGGTAAATCTGCTGCTTTGCTAGTAACCTTGCCTGTTCTAACCACAAATTAGAAAAATTAGCTTTGCACTCTCTGAAGAGTAAGCCATGTTTACAGAAACCTCCTTCCCTTCCTCCATATGCTGACATAAGCAAACATGCAATCACTGTTTCACCTCATATTAGCCTCCTATTGTAGTCCTTCGTTTCTACCTGCTAGCTTTCTGCAGCATGTTTCATATCCACATACCCTCTCACTCATACACACCCTTGTATTTTCATGAATTCCAGTACAGCCTTTCCAAAGCAAATCCCTAGTTCCAAAGTCACTTATGCATTATCTCCAGTACCTGTTTCCCCCTATCTACAGCCTGTTATGCTCACCACTCATTTCTTTATCCACCATAAAGCAGTCCAACATATTTTCCTGCTGCCGTTTATTAGTAGAAAATGTAGAAACTTAAATTGTTCCTTAATCTTCATGCATCCTTTAAATCAAATCAGGTTGTTCCCCTTTAGCTCCCCCCCCCCCCCACTGTAGCACTCCTTCTTACCAAGCAGCCTGCGAATTTCCTAGTTTAAGATCAGATTTTAATCACTACCCCCATCCTCACACAACAACCAGCCTAATCTGTTAAACACCACCCCCATCACATACTTTGCTCATAGAGACTCCCAAGTAGAATCACTAGCTCTGTGACTTTATGCTTCATAGCTACCAATCCATTTCTTAAACTTCTGTCCTCCATGGTTTTATTCCTCATCACTACCTTGCATTTTAGGATGGCTTCTCTATACATTTAGCTATTGAACTTCCATCCCTTACCTGTTCAGTTTAATAGTTTGCCTACTCTTTTACTTCAGTTTGTGCTCCATTACCTCCTCATGTCCTCTTTTTTCACTCTACTCATTTGTTATTGTTATTATTATTGTTATTATTATTGTTATTATTATTATTATTATTGTTATTATTGTTATTATTATTATTTAGATTTGTTCAGCAGGGTAGAGCACTGAATCCAAAGACCCTATGTAAAGCTCAGCCCAGGGATGAAACAAGTAACATGCACACAGGATTTAAAATTGAAGTTTATAAAATATAAATGAGTACCAACATTAGCATGTTAAGAATATAAAGATAAATATACAAAATGATCTTTAACTTACATAACTTAGTTTAACACATGAGGTCATCCAAAGCATATCACTAACTTTTACTCAGTAGTGGATTAACAGAATAAGTATCATTGCCGTCATGGTGTTGAAGCTATAAAGAGAATCATGAGGAAAGTAGGCAGGATGGAGTAGAAATCGGGAAGATAAGGTGGTTAAAGTGCTAGTGGTCATTGAAGGGAGGCAACACAGAAGTAGTATATACTGAACAGTGTGATTTATGATCCTGGGTTGTTGATTGCAATAGCTGATGGATGACGGGCATTATCTCTCAAGATAACTCCAGAGCTATTAAAACAGAGGCATGCTGAAGTCTTAGTATTGCTTAAATATGTCCCTGAATGCAATAAAATGCATTATATATCTTGTAGAATGAGGAATGGATTCTCATACTTTACACACTAAAAATGAGAAGCTGTGGCTACTGGTGGCATACAGAGTATGGAGAGATGAGACATTTTGTGGCTAAGGCCTTAGTTATAAGTTTTTCCTCACATAATAAACCTGCCAGCAAAAGTGAAGAAATTTATGTTCAATAGTTTCACCATTAGGAAACCCAGTAATAGAAAAACTCACTGTTGGACTGTATGCTAGTTATATTTTAATATTGTACTGTGGTGTTCTTCTCTTGCAGCAAGAGATATAACCTGACAGATTGTGTTGGACTTTTTTTATAGTTTGTTGAGGTTATTTAAGAGAGATGCTACAGTTGGAAGAGCATATTATAGCTGGGCTTGGAGGATTCCTTTACCTGTGATCTGCCTGTCTGCAGGAGAAAAGAAGTATTAGATCTTCCATGACCCAAAAATAACATTTCTGGGTTTTGGATGTTGTTGGACTAATGTGCAGTTGGCAGTTAAAGTTTTTATGTAGCCATACGCCTAACTATTTGGAGGATTAAGTGTTTTCTAGTAGGTGCTGATGGTGATCAAGAATGACCTAGTTAGAAGGGAACTACTGAAAGCAACAGCTTTTGTTGAGTTGCAAAAAGCATAGTTTTGGTTTTGGTTGGGTTTAAGATCAGCTTTCTTATACTAATATATTTATCTGTGCTTGGTAGGTATTAGAGCTGTAGTTTTATGGAAGAGTGTGGATGAGTAACTCTGTAAATCACCATGCCATCTACACAGAGTAAGACTGGAACCCAGAGGTTGTCTGATGGCAATCTGTTAATATATGTTAGCTATTGGGAAATGCCTTTGAGAAGGAAGTAGAGGGCCCTGTCTTAACTGCAAATGTGTGGTCGAAGAGAACATTGTGGACCCATTTGTATGCTTTATCACTAATCATCTGGGCACTTTGGAGTAAAATCAATAAAGGTTACTCCAGTGAGTTGGCCTTTGTCCATACCCATCAATATGTTATCTGTTAGTGTCTACATTGCTACCATAATATGATATGGTCATACCAACAAAAAAAACTTCTTGTTTTTTTCACAACAGACGTTGGATTTTAATAAAGTCTAAATTGCTGCTTTATTTAAATTTTTTTTTTTTTTTTTTTTGCTGTTGTGACTGTGATTTTCTGCACTTAGAGTTTCTAGTACATCTGCATTTTATAGCACAGGCTAGATTCAGGCTTGCTGAATCTAGACTGTTTGGTAGCATTTGAGCACTAAAACCAGCAATCTTACGTTAAAAAGGCCTTCCTGCACCCTTGTGGCAGAAGTGTGCAGCCAAGGACCCATCTGTGTTGGAGATTGATGCACTAAGACTCAGTCTTGGGCTTTCTTTTTGGTTAATTTGTTTAAAATCATTTAACTTCACTTGTATTTAAGTGTCGTGTTTGTGCAGATTTGCACTCAGTTTACCGGAGCTGCTCAGAGATTACACTGCTGCCCTGCGAGCAATTCAGTTGCACATTGTGAAGCACTGATGCAGTTTTCTATCTCTATCTCTCCATAGAATAGCTGCTTTTTGTTAGCCTTACAGCAAAACCTGGTCCATCCAGCCCACTCCCCACTAGTTACCACAGTACATATCTGCCATAATGGACGGACAGTTTCCCACCATTCTGATTGACACGGGCATCCTGAGGCAGTGTAGCAATTGCCTCATGTATACCGACAACCAGTTACTCCTAAAACAAATGCAACATGTGAGAGATGTATCTATACTATGAATCTGGAATCAATTCTCTCACATAACAGACCAGATATCAAACAGGTTGTCAGCACACACACTTCACCTCTTGCACATAACAAGCTCACAACACATAAACCCACATATGCAGAGGTACTTGCTAGAAGCCTACCTAAAGATCAGAGATCTCACAAGTGCATACCTACTGCACACACTGAACACCCAGCAGAATCTACTACACATAATACACACACAACAGTGTCTCAGCCAATAATCCCTAAACCAAAACACCTCAAAACCAAATGTCTTGGTCATAGGTAACTCCATAGTGAGACACACAGATACCCCCGTCACCAGGCTGAACAAGGAGAAGGTCACGGTCAGCTGCCTGTCAGGTACCAGGATCCGTCAGATCATGTACGCACTCAAGTCTCTCAGTAACAAGTACCGTTATGACTCTGTCATAGTCCGTGCTGGAGTGAATGACTTGAGACGTACCTCACTGGACTATATGAAGAGAGACATGACTGAGCTCTCAGATTATGTGTCCCAGACAGGCATGTCCCTAGCCCTAAGCAGCATTCTACCCTCACCTAGGATGATGTATAAATATAAACAAAAATTGATTGACTTCAACAATTGGCTTAGCTTCTGGTGTCAGTCTAGGGGGATCCAGTATCTGTTAGCCTGGGGAGATATGGTCGACAGACCAGTCTGCTTTGCCAGAGATGGTTTTCACCTGTCACCTCTTGGCTTTCGGTTACTGGCAAGCACTGATCTCACCACAGTACATCTGCAGCTCTTCTATCCTTCACTCAGACTATAGCAGAGGTAAGAGATAACAATAAATTAGTTTCATGTCTATTCCTTGACCTCTCCAAGGCATTCAACACCATCTCCCACCCTAAGCGTCTTACTAAATTAACTGAACTCAATCTCTCTGCATCCACTACTCTCTGGTTCTTTAGCTATCTTACTAACAGACAGCAATCTGTTAGATGTCAGACCTCCTGCTCATCTTTCTTACCTCTCCAAACATGAGTACTCCAAGGATCCATTGTAGGACCCCCTTCTCTTTAGTATTTTTACTAACAATCTCCACTCCACCTGCTGCACCTCATCTTTGAGCCAGTACACTGATGATTCTATGCTTATTACCCTCTCTGACAACCCTACCGATCTTCTCTCCTTCACTCAGACTTCTTTCAGCACCACCAAACACTGGCTAATCAATAAGAACTCATCCTTAACCCAAAGAAAACTAAGCTTATTCTTTAAATTCCAAAATCTTTGTCCAACCTTAAAACTTCCTTCACTCTCTCTTCTCTAGACAACTCTGTCATACATGCTGACTCCCGTACCAAACTTCTAGGAATCACAATTGATGATCAACTGAAATTTGACCTTCATATCCAACAATCCATCAAAAAGACCAATCAAAAACTCAGTGTTTTTTGTATAGAAACAAAATATTCTTATCCATCACCTCAAGGACTTTAATAGTTCAAGCCGTCCTTCTCCCTTGTCTACTCTATGCTTCTATATTTACCCACCTCTAAGCAAATCTTTTAACCGCACTTCAACAAGCTTACAGCCAGATAGCTAGATTTACCTGTAACTTCCCTTACAAATGCCATCACTGCCTTTCCCTAAAACAACTTCAGTGGTTTGAATTCCCTCAACTATTACAACTTTCTCAGCTACAGATGACACATTCTCTACTTTACAAATCTGCAGTCTGCCCCTCCCTGACATCCCTCGTATTCCCTTACAGACCTTAACGATCTCTTCGCAGCACTGACCAACAATTACTTGACACCTAAAGACCTAACAACACAATAGGCAGACTACATTATAAATGCTGTATATCTCAAACTTGGAACAACCTCCTTACCAACGTACATTCTATACAAACTTTATCTCATTTGAAGAGAGAACTGAAGAGTTACCTTGCTAACAATCGCTCCTGCACCTGTCACCATGCTACCTAACTTTTACTTAATCCAATTTCTGAACCATATTCATACTTTCCTCTGCTGACTCAATAATAGCTCTTATTAGTTCCAGCACTGTGGTTCCTCAGCTGTACTGCTGACCTATGCTCTACCTAAATGTCATCTTTTCTCTACCTTTACTACTATACTTCCCACCCCTACACTCTTGATTTTCCTAAATTTTATTTCCCACCCCTCTACCTCTACCCCTCTATTTAATGCTCCCTCCTCTCTGCCAATTAATTTTTTAATCATTTATGTTATTATTTTGAGGGGTTTTCTTTATGAAGACCTATTGTAAACCTACAGGTTTCTACATCTTGTTATCTTAAGCTATTGTCTCTTTAGAACTTTGATGAATACTTGTTCCGTTGTACTCTTACTGCATATATAGCATGAATGCATATAGTTATGTATCTAAGTTCATATTATTTCAATGTTAACTTTTTCATTTGTTTTTTTGTGTGGAGTTTTTCTCCTCAGGTCTTCACTGAAAATAGGCTACCTGCCCGGTGGACTAAACAAGATAACATAAGACAAATAAATAAATGTCTATGTGGTCACAGAGACATGATTCAAGGCCACAGAGAGCACTCCAGCCATGCAAGGCTACAATGCCTTCCACATGTTCAGACCACAGAATGTGTATGAAAGAATCAAAGGTAGAGGTGTGACCATCTTCATTAAAGACAAACACACCTCAAGACTGGTCAAACAGTACAACCTTCTAAGTCCAGCTAACTGTAGATAAAACCGCCTTCATATCATTGTTAGCTATAGGTCTGTCATCATGAACCATGAAACCACTCTGCCTACATGGAGTTTCTTGAGTCAATCACTATAGGTTCATAGGTTCGTAGGTGTGTACTAGGCTAATGGCCCTGGAGCCTTTACAAGCCTAGCCCATAGGATTACCCTGGCATCATGCCACCCGACCTTAGTTCCTAGTGCCTCTGTCGAGTAGAGCCACTGGAGTGATCCCGGGGGTCAATTTTCTATTTCCCATCCACTCATCAAGATTTCTCTTGAAGAGGGTCAGTGAGGTGCTCTGCTTGACATGTATGGGAAGTCTGTTCCATGGCATGGGCAGTCTCTGGGTTATGAACCTGTCCCTCCAGCATGTTCTGTTGATTATGGTAATGAGGTTGAGGTCTCTGGAGCATGTGGTACAGAGGGATTGGGATTTCTTTAGCTGTAGCATTTCTAACAGAGCTGGGTCAGACATGGCTTTGAAAGTCAAGCAGCAATCGCCTCTAAGTAAGCGATATGAGACAGAGAATAGTTGGAGTTTCTTGAGTCTGTCCATATAGGACAAGTGTTTAAGGCCTATGATCCTCTTTGTGAGGTACTTTTGCGGCCTCTCCAGTTGTTTGCAGGTGTCTAGTGAGGTACATGCCAAATGGGGGCATTGTACTCGATGATTGGCCTTATGAGGGAAGAGTAGAGGGAGACAATGACCTCTTTCTTCCTCATAGGTTAAAATCAACTTTTATTTTTTTTTTTTCACTGATCTTAGCATAGGCCAGTGGCACACAAACAGGATTCATAAATTAGTACTAGGCTAACTGTCCTCAGAGGCCATTTTAAGCCTAGCCAATTACCCCATGTGAGAATCAAACCCTGCACCTTGTGTTTCTAAGGTAAGCACCGTAATCATTACACCAACCTCCCACCCCAGCCAGACACCTTGGTCATGGCTGATTTCAACTATCCTTCCATCGACTGAGAGTTATATATGAGCCCAAACATGCTAGCCCTAAGGTTCCTGGACTTTGTTAATACAAATGCTCTGGAACAGATAGTTTGCACCCCGACAAGGGGTTCAAATGTCCTAGATTTAGTACTCACCAATATAAGGGGTCACTGCACTACCCCCTGTGTGTTGCCCTCCCTGGTAAGGTCTAATCATAAATCTGTCTCATTCGAAGTAACGATCATACCTGACCCCCGCTCAAGAGCAAAAACGATGAAAAATTTCTCCAAAGCAAACTATAGCCTCCAAAGCAATGACATAAATAGTTTCAAACCCCCTGCTACCACTGTCAGCAATGACTCCTATATAGACGTGTACACAAATGCCCTGTATAAACAGAAAGTTTACCCCGGGGATCATTTCAGTGGCTCTGCTGGATAGAGGCACAGGGAACTAATCTAAGGGGGTGGCGAAAGCCAACCCATTCTGGCTAGGCGTATAAATGCCTAGGCAGAATGTGCTGGCTAGGCTTATAAATGCCTTCGGGCTGATAGCCTAGCACCTACCTATGAACCTATGAACCTATAAACATGTATACAAATGTATAGACGCAGCTGTGCCTGAATGGATCAAAACAAAGTTGTCACAAAAAAAAAAAAAAACACCCTGGTGGACATCAAGCATAAACAGGTTATACAACAAGAGGAAGAAACTAATGTCTAAAAACAAGAGGGGAACTGACTCAGCAGAGGAAGGACACCCTCCACAACTTGAACAAGCAAATTAGATATCTGGCAAAGTCCTCTAAAGCCAATTAAGAAGTTGAACTAGCACCCCTAGCTAAGAATAATCGCAAGGCATTCTTTAGCTACATCAGAAATCTAAAAGAGAAGGTCCAGCTTTGTTCCGAACTAGTAGTGGACAGTACCACTCATACTGACCCTGAGGATATCACCAACCTGCTAGCAGACAGATTTGGCACAAACTTCACCCCTCTGTCTCCACCAGACATACCCAAAGCATGCCTGTGACCAATCCTCTACCTAGTATCTCCAAAGAGCAGGTCATAACTGCACTCTCCATAGCAAAAACACAGCCTGTATGAGACTGGATAACATCCCAGACTGCCTAAATGGTCTAAAACAGGACCCAGTGGAGCCACTTGACAGTCTCTTCCACTACAATCTAAGTACTGGCTTTGTCCCAGCAGAGTGGAAAACAGTAACAGTAATTTCCTTGCACAAAGGGGGCCTATCAACTGATCCTTGGAATTATAGACCCGTAAGCCTAACCAGCCTTATCTGCAAGTCCATGGAGAGAATCATCGTGGACCTTATCAACAAAGGTACAGGTGACCTTCAAACTCTTGACCTGACCTAATCTGGCTTCATTAAGGGCAGATCATGCTTATTAAATCTGGTGGACTTCTTTGAGAATGCCACCAAACTCTGAATGAAGGCAAAACAGTACATGCAGCCTATCTTGACTTAGCCAAGGCTTTTTACACAATCCCCACTTAGGCATCATTGAGAAACTCACCAGCTGGGAATTAATCCATATGTCATTAGATTGGTAGCCAATTGGCACACCAACAGAAAACATACAGTCAAAGTTGGGGATTCCACCTCTACCAGTAGACCAGTTACCAGTGGTATACCACAAGGGTCTGTGCTGGGCCTCCTACTGTTTGGAATCTATTTCTCAGAAGCCCAGGTGAAAATAGATGGCCTGTGGCTTACCAAGTTCACTGATGACTGCAAACTGGGTGTAATCATTGAGTCCACACTGCTTCAGATTGTTTTCTTTGAAACCCTGTTATTTGAATGTTTGAGTAGATATTACATTACAGTTTGTACAGCATCTTGTCTAAACACCATACTTTGGTTATTAATTTTGAATATTTCTTTTCAAGAGTTCCAACTCATTTTCTAGTTATCACATTTTGGTACTTGTATCTTGAATATTTTCACCCTGTGCTGTGCCCACAAATGACTCATTTTTCATAACCCTACTCCAACACATGCAATTATTTTGACCACAGATTCAATTCTTTCATTCTATGTGCAATCATTTTGAAGATCAGATTTAATTCTTCCATGCTACAAACTTTATCAAAATTATAATTATTATTATAATTTTTGTCAAGTATTTTAAGGACTTGATTAATAGTAGGACATTTCTTTTTATCATGCTTATAGCCACGCCTGCAACCCACAGCATTCTCTGCACCATGTTTTCTTTACACCTCATTTCCACTACAGACTTGTCAACATGCTGCTCTAGTTTTTATTCACTTTCAGTATATCAATCCCACAAGACACTGTATGAAAAACAAACTGGTGATAAGTTCAGTCACTTGATATACATCATTCACTATACTTAGCATTAAATGCATCCTGCCAGTAATCTGTTTCTTGTTTAATTATTTCTGATGACACAGGTAATTTTGTATCACATTAATAAATCATTCTCCTCACTAAATTCCCAGATATTGGTTCAATTTTCCAATTTAGTGTCATAAGCATTAGTAGACTCAATGGGACCTTATCTAGATCATCAGTTCTGAATCTGTCTTACTGTGCTTTCTGTAAGCTACCCACAAGATCATACCATCTGCATAACTGATAATTTCAATGTCTGTGAGACTAACAATGTGTTTAGAAACAATTAGAAAAAAAAGATGCCCCATATCAGAGCTTTGTGGAATCCCTTTTAAAACAGCTTGTTGTATGGATTGCACTTTGTCACTTAATAACCTATAAGATCTGTTTTGTAAGTAAAAAGAAAGTGAAGTTAGCTCCATATTCTAAGTACCATAGTCTGTCAATTTGTAATACTTGATGGTGTCATTTTTTTCCCATAAATTGAGAAATATGATTCCTGCCAGTGCTATCAGTGTGGAATCTGTTAGATATATTAGAACTGTGCAAGAACTGTTCCCTTTTCTAATTGCATGCTTTTAGTCACTAAGCAGCCATGAGAATCAAAATGGAGTTTTAATTACACAGTATCAGCTTTCTTCAGAATTTTGGAAATAGGTTAAAGTAGTGGGATTAGCATAAAAAGTTCACCACTGTTTTGGAGCTTGTTTTGGCAAATGTATTGTATCTACAATTCGCTGTGCTTCTAGGAATGTACTAGTTGGCAACAAGGTGCATATAATAGATTGTAAAGCGGCATCTATGAAGCTCTTACAGGCTCTTAAATAAGTTTTGGATTCAGGGTATTTGATGGTGAATGACCTAAGTTCCGCACTGTTTTGGAGCTGTTTTGGCAAACGTATTGTATCTACAATTCTCTGTGCTTCTAGGAATGTATTAGTTGACAACAAGATGCATATAATAGACTGTAAAACGGCAGCTATGAAGCTCTTACAGGCCCTTAAAATAGTTTTGGATTCAGGGTATTTGATGGTGAATGACCTTTAAAACAAAAACACGTGCAAAGAGAAAATTGGTGGAAAATCCAAAACTGCTTTCTATAATTCTACTATTTAGAAAACTATTTATATTTGGAAATGAGCTTAGATATTGAACAAAGAAATTAGCAAACTGATTTGCTATGATCCTTGACTTAATTATCTGTTCTCTGTTTATGCCCTCTGACTCCAGCAAGAAACACCTGCTTCATAAAGATAAATGCACAGCTACATCACCTGGCAAGTCTTCTAGAACTGTTACTCAGATCTTGTTCTTTAACATTATAAGCAAATGTCATGCCCTTATTTCAGTTGGCTGACTCTGCTCTTGCCTAATTGGACCTAACCTAGAGAGCACAGAAATGGCCCCGCACTTCTAACTAATGCACCTACTACATCACGTCAAACAACAAAATTAATATCAAACAAAGTAAAGAAAATACAGTAAACTCTCAGTTAACTGGCACCCATGGGGATTGCTAGATGCCGGATAAGTGTAGTTTCTGGTTGCTTGAGAGTTACTATTAAAAACAGACCTGACAAATACTGTAACCTATAATATACCATACCATACCATACCATAAACACTGTATTGATTTGTTTTTAATATTGAAATACAGTAATTAAAAGCATTGCTGGAATAATATTTTAAACTTATATTTCCTCTAGAAAGCGTGGCATGTGGAACGGTTTTCAGTGGTACGTTGAGTGGACTGGAATTGAATGAATTGAATAGAGAGACAGAGAGAGTGAATGCATTTATGAAAGCAGAAGTGACTGTTTGTGAGAGATCAGGGAGATATATGAAAGCTGAAGAGTGTGTGTGAGAGATCAGAGAGATGTATGAAAGCTGAAGACAGAGTGTGTGAGAGATCGGAGAGATGTATGAAAGCTGAAGAGTGTGTGTGAAAGATCGGAAAAAGAAAGAGTGAGTGAATGCATGTATGAATGCAGAAGCAACTGTGTGTGAGAGATCAGAGAGATGTATGAAAGCTGAAGACAGAGTGTGTGGGAGATCGGAGAGATGTATGAAAGCTGAAGAGTGTGTGTGAAAGATCGGAAAAAGAAAGAGTGAGTGAATGCATGTATGAATGCAGAAGCAACTGTGTGTGAGAGATCAGAGAGCTGTATGAAAGCTGAAGAGAGTGTTTCTGAGAGATCGGAGAAAGAAAGAGTGAGTGAATGCATGTATGAAAGCTGAAGAGACTGTGTGTGTGAGAGATCAGAGAGAGAATGTGCAATCTGATGCAAACTGGCTGAGTGAGTATGGAGCAAGTGTTGACATTTTAGCAATTTGACTTGTTTGGTTTGTCTTGTTCTCAGGTTGGGAAGAGAGGGAATTTATTTGTATCTTCCTTTTTAAAACTCTAAAATAAGGTATGTTTCTGTGGGGGGGGGGGCAGAAAGCACAACACTTGAAAAATTGAATTGCACTGTATTTCTTCAATTTTTTTCTGGTTGCTTCATTTCTGGTTAACTGAGAGTTTACTGTATCCTATCACTTACAAGTGTTAAATAACTCAATGCACAGGGAAGAAAAAGTTCAAGTAATTAAAATGACCATTATAGAACTGCAACTGTCCTATTCCATTTTCTATTTTATTTATTTTTTATTTTTTGCCAAATGTCTTATATTTTTGGGCTGATCCTCAAACAATTTGTGGTTTTCTGGCAAACCATTGAGGACTGGAGTCATGAAATTGGTACACCTTGTTTGCTGTAGCATAGACTAGATCCAGGCCTGCTGAATCTAGCTTTGTTTGTATAACTTGAGCACTAATCCAGGCATTATTTAAAGTATTCAGTTGTATTTATTACTGCTTGGTAGTAACTTGGTTAAAGTGTAGCTATCATTCTAAGTCTTTTGGATTAAGCACTTGGGCTTCAGACCAGTTGTTCTACATTAGGAAGGTTTGTGGCATGCACTGTGGTGGCAGGACAGGTAGCTTTCATCCTTCTAAGTTGGGAACTGCTGATTGAGAGCTCAGTGTCTGTTATTCTTAAAGTGTATTAGCTCTGGTTTAAGCACTTGGGCTTCAGGCCAGTTATTTTACATTAAGAAGGTTCGTGGTCTTCACTCTTGTGGGAGGAGAGGCTGGACTCTGCCCTTCTGAGCTGGGAATTTCTGGTTAAAGGTTTATAGTGCCTGAATATTTGAACTGTATCTTACTGAAATTGGTACACCTTGTTTGCTGTAGCATAGACTAGATCCAGGCCTGCTGAATCTAGCTTTGTTTGTATGCTTGTTATTTCCCTGGAACGCTAATTCCACCTAAAAGCCTTGGCTTCTCAGCTTCTGTGGATCCCTAGTGATATCTGCATTGCTTACTGTACTTATTTCCTTGCTTCGCTTGAAAGAAAGTTACTGTTTGTCATTTTTGCATTTAAGTTACCTGTAACACATTGCACTTGTTACCTGGCACTTGCTCACTAAAGCAATTATAAGTCAGCACTAAAAATTAAAAGCACTACACCCTCGCTCCCCATTGGCCCTTGTCTTCAATTATAAAGGAATTCCCAATATTATTCTAGCATGTCCAAAGGTCAGTTGTCAATCTCCTCTCCAGTCCAGCTGGTGAATATGGGAATCTTGAGGCAATGTTACAACTGCCTCATGTACACAGACAACCCTCTCCTCCTCCCAACAAATTCCAACACATGTGAGAGATGCAACCATATAGCCAAACTGGAGGCTAAGCTCTCTCAACTCAGTACTGGCATAACCAGTCAGGTGGAGAAGGAAACCACACTCCCTACAATTCCAGTCTCACATAGACCTACCACGACAGCAAACCAAACACATAATCACACAAAAACATACTCGGAGGCTCTAAATAAAGATCTGCCTAAGCAGCAGAGACCTCCAAAGCAGACACCCAAGCAACCGCTACCCCAAAACAAAACACGTGCAACACATATCTCACAAAGCCAGTGTGCCGAACAGTCAAAGCCCTTAAGGCTAAACAACACACCTGATACACTTGTAATAGGTGACTCTATCGTCAGGCACACTGACGTCCCGCTCACCAGGCTGAACAAGGAGAAGGTCACGGTGAGCAGCCTGTCTGGCGCTAGGATCCGCCACATAACACAAGCACTCAGGTCACTCCAAGGCAAGTACAAATATGACTCAATCATTGTCCATGCTGGTGTGAATGACCTGAGATGTACCTCCCTGGACTACATGAAAAGAGACATAGAGGAGCTCTCTGAGCATGTAGCCCAGGCTGGTATGACCCTGACCTTGAGTAGCATCTTACCCTCACCAAGAATGATGCCACAATATGAAGACAAGATGATCAATTTCAACAATTGGCTTAAGTATTGGTGTCATTCAAAGGGGATCAATGCCTGTCAGCGTGGGATGATATGCACGACAAGCCACGATGCTTTGCTAGGGACGGCTTGCACCTGTCACCCCTGGGCTTTTGGATATTGGCAAAGGCTCTTGCTACCCCCATAATGCCTTTTTAGGCAAGGCTCAAAAGACAATCCCACCTCCATAGGTATCACAAGGGATAAGAAACTAAGAGTAATGCTACTCAACGCTAGAAGTCTAAACCTCAAGATGCATGCACTCGAAACTCTCCTTAGCATGGAGAACATCGATATCTGTGCAGTAACAGAAACCTGGTTCAGGACTCCCGAGAGCACCCCAGCACTACCAGGTTATACCTCATACCATGCTTTTCGGTCCCAAAACTTGGACCGAACCACAAAAGGAGGGGGAGTATCGATATTCATCAAAGATACCCACACCTCCATTTTGGTGGCAAAGCACGAAGCATCAGAGACTATCCATGTACAACTAACAGTGGGTAAAACTGCCTTCCAGTTTATAGCCTGCTACAGACCACCCTCCCAAACCCAGGAACCCCACTCAGCCTTCCTGAGAACACTGGAAAATATGAAGGTCTCTCCGAACACCATTATATTGGGCGGCTTCAACTACCCAAACATAGATTGGGAGCATTACTCTAGCTCCAACACCCTTGCCCAAAGGTTCCTAGAATTCATAAACTCAAATGCTATGGAACAACTTGTTACCACTCCCACAAGAGGGAAAACATACTGGACCTGATCATCACCAACATGGGGACTCTATGCTCCAGACCAGAAGTGTATCCCTCACTGGTAAAATCAGACCATAAACTGATCTCACTGGATATTCACATCCCGACCCCACCCCTGCCCAGAAAACCACAGTGTAAAACCTCTCTAAAGCAAATTTCACACTCCTCAAAACCGAGGTGGAATCCTTCAAAGCCCCGGCCTGTGGAAAATCTGCCCAGACCACAGAATCCTTTATAAATGCATTCTATGAACACCTTCAGGAATGCATGGATCATGCAATCCCAAATAAAACCAAGACCCAATCCTCCAAAGGCAGATGACCTGTCTGGTGGACCCCAGCCATAAACAAACTATACAATAGAAGGAGGAAGCTACTACATGATAGAGCAAAATCCCAAAAAGGGAAGGCATCTCTGATCAGTATTAGCAAAAAACTAAGGGCACTCATAAAATCGTCAAAGGCCAGCTTCGAGAGAAAAATTGCACAGGACACTAAAGATAATCACAAGGCTTTCTTTAGTTATGTTAGGAACCTGGGTGGGAATTCACAGATATGCTCAGAATTAGTCCAAAATGACAAAAAATACACTGATCCCACAGACATTGCCAACATCCTAGCTGACAGGTTCAGCGCAAACTCCCCCCCTCCCACCAAAAGGGCAAATATCTATCCCAGCAGAGTGCTGCCCCCCAACATCTCAGATGCTCAGGTGGGAGCCGCCCTCTCCAAAGCAAAAAACACAGCATCAATGGGACCAGACGGTGTCCCAGGCTGCATCCTACTTGAACTCCAAGAAGAGCTAAACCCAAACATAAAACTACTGTTCAATCTCAGCCTTACTACAGGATATGTACCCAAAGAGTGGCGTACAGCAACAGTGGTCCCTCTCCACAAAGGTGGTGCCTCAACGGACCCTGGAAACTATCGCCCCATAAGTCTGACTAGCTTGGTCTGCAAAAATATGGAAAGGATCATCATGGACCTCATAAATAAAGATATTGGGGACCTACAGACACTGGATCCTACCCAGTTTGGCTTTGTTAAGGGCAGATCCTGCCTCTTAAACCTGGTTGACTTCTTTGAAACAGTCACCAAGGCCATTGACGAAGGGAAGGTGGTCCACACAGCCTATCTGGACCTCGCAAAAGCCTTCGATACAATACCCCACTCGGGCATTATAGATAAGCTCACCAGCTTAAATATAAACCCCTATGTCACTAGATGGGTTGCAAACTGGCTCAAGGACAGAACCCACATGGTTAGAATTGCTGGAGCCATGTCAGACTCCAAACCAGTTACAAGTGGCGTCCCACAAGGCTCAGTCCTGGGACCTCTCTTGTTTGGTATATATTTCTCGGAGGTACAGGCCAACACGGAAGGACTGTGGCTGACCAAGTTCGCAGATGACTGCAAACTGGGTGCCATAATCGACTCTCCAGCCGACACAAGCATCCTCCAAAAGGGCCTCATAGAAACAGACAACTGGTGCCAGAGCCATGGCCTCAAGCTAAACGCCAAAAGTGTATAGTCATCCCCTTTGGCAAAAACAAAGTGCCCACAAATTACCACATAGGTGGTAATCCATTAAGTACAGAAGAAGTCATTAGGGACCTGGGGACCCAAGTTGATAGCAATCTCTCATTTGACAACCACGTGGCCAAAGTGGTTAGAAAAACATTTTATATAGCCCACCTAATCATGAAGGGATTCACATCTAGATTAGGGGAGGTCATCGTGCCTCTTTACTCATCCCTCATCAGGCCCATAATTGAGTACAATGCCCCTTTTGGGATGTACCTTACCAAACACCTGCAGCAACTGGAAAGACCCCAAAAGTACCTCACCAAGAGGATCAAAGGGCTCAAACAGATGCCATATGCTGCCCGGTTAAAGCAACTCCAGCTCTACTCAGTGGCATACCGCCTGCTCAGAGGTGACCTGTGCCTGATGTATAAGGCCATGTCCAACCCGGAATTAAGGGACATGCTGCACCTCAAAAAATCCAAATCCCATCGAGTAGAGACTTGAACCTCAGCACTGAAATAAATAGGACATGTTGGAGAGAGATTCATAACCCAGAGGCTCCCTTCACTATGGAATAAAATCCCAGTCCAGGTTAGGCAGAGTCCCTCTATGACTCTCTTCAAGAGGAATCTTGATGAGTGGATGGGAGATCATAGGTTTACCCCGGGTATCACTTCTGTGTCACTGTTAGACAGAGGCACAGTATACTAACCTCGAAAAAGGGCATAGCAAAATTAATTTAAAATGGGTGGCGAAAGCCAAACATACTCTGGCTAGGCTTATAAATGCCCTAGGGCAGATAGCCTAGTATGAACCTATGAACCTATGAACCTATGAAATAAAGACAGACATTTGTGTTTCAGACTTCATCTATCCACAACACTTTTTTCACATTTCTTGCACATGGGGTCAGGGTGTCACTTCAACAGAGACAATCTAGAACCAATATTTACACTAATAGGTGGCTAGACTTCATATCCACCAGAGAATGCATGCTATAGTAAAATCTGCTATTTTAGCAATTTTTGAAGTTTATAAGAGCAATATTTAAAATCTGCTCCTATTTTTGGGCCTTTGTCCCCATTATATTTGGCTTTGTCTGGAGTCTTATGCTAAGAGAGTGAGATGTGTCTGCATAGTGTAGGCTGTGCCATTCACTCTGCTTCCTCTTGGAAGAGCTGACACTGCCCAAGTGTGGCCTGCAAGTACTTAGAGCCTTAACTTTAAGGGTCTCACTCTGGGATCAAAGGGGCATTTCCACTCCAAGACTATAGACATCAAATCTAGTGTTGCTATCCACAGAAACAATTAATTCATGTTTTCTTTGTCTGATGATTGATGCAGTGTCAGAAATGAAAGGTGTTCTACTCTAAGACTATAGGCAGAAAATCTAGTGTTACTGTCCACAGAAACAATTAATGAATGCTTCCTTTGTCTAATGATTGATGCAATGTCAGAAATGAAATGTGTTAAAAAGAGCACAGACATAATTCAAAAGTGCCATTCTCCTCCCCTGCATTGTATGTTATCTACGTTACTTTTTTCATGACTTATAAGCTTTCTGTGATAGCATGATGTTTGGAGACAGTGTTACCGTGTCCAAATGTTTTAACAGTTCATCAAATTTGCCTTTTGCTGTACCATAAATAAGCCAAAGTTTGTCTGGGTCTTACATGCAAAGGCAATGGAACTAGAGAAAAGCATATAAATGAACTATAGCATAGTATTGTGGCATATTATAATGTGCTTCACAATTAGAATAACTTCTGTAGAGTGACAAAAGCATTTATGAGCATTATCTGCTCGGTATCCCATTTTCTCATCAAAAGTGTTAGACCTCATCCTGCAAGTCCTGGCCCTTTGAAGAAATTAACTGAAATTTAAAAAACTCTGAAAGTTGCTGTTACAGCCTAAAAGCATTTTGTGTGTGGGTGGGTGGGGGGCAAAAGCTTTCCTCCACCCCCTATCATAGGTGGGTTATGTTTTCTACACCCTAATACATCTATATATGAACTCTGACATCATTGTACCTCAGAATATGGGGACTATCCAGAAATAGTGTAACTCCAGACTTATTTTACATTCTCCTGCATTCACAGTCTCCCAGAGGATCAGGTTTGCAGTTCTCAGAATTTCAACAGGCACCCAGCATCTCCATAATTATCTAAGGGACAGCTTTTGGAAATGTCACAAGCTACCCCACTGTGCATAAGTGTGCTATCTGCTTTCATCCTCTGGAACAAAACATTTCCAGTTTCTCAGCATTACATTTAACATTTTCTAGTAATTTCTACTGAGTTATACTGAATACTTCAAGTGAAGTGTCTCATAAAGCAGTAAAAGATATTGCCCTGAACATAACACAAACTACCATATAGAAGCAATGCAGCAATTGCTTCATGTATACTAACAACCATTTACTCCTAAAGCAAACTAACACCTTATGTGAGAGATGCAAATGCACTGTGGAACTGGAGTCAACTCTCGCACGTAAAACAAACTAGACATCAAACAGGCTGTCAGCACACATCTCTCACACAAACCTCACCTGTCACACAAAATAAGGTCACGACACATAAACCCACATATGTGGAGGATGGTACTCACTAAAAGCCTGCCAAAAGAACAGAGACCTCCCAAATGCACACAACCCACACTCACCACTAAGTAAAAAGAAACTGCTACACATATCAACACACACACACACACACACACACACACACACACACACACACACACACACACACACACACACACACACACACACACACACACGCGCGTCTCACCAAATAAGCCTCTAAGACAAAACACATCAAATGTCTTGGTCACAGGTGACTCCATAGTGAGACACACAGATGCCCCCCTCACCAGACTGGACAAGGGAAGGTCACGGTCAGCTGCCTATCAGGTTCTAGGATCTGACAAATCATGCATGCACTCAAGTCACTCAACAAGTACCATTATGAATCTGCCATAGTCAATGTTGAAGTGAATGACTTGACACATACCTCAAACTCTCTGATTATGTATCCTAAACAGGTATGTCCCTAGCCCTAAGCAGTATCCTTTCCTTATCCAGGATGATGCCACAGTATAAACAAAAATGATTGACTACAACAATTGGCTTAGATTCTGGTTTCAGTCCAGGGGGATCCAGTATCTGTCAGCTTGGGACGATATGGTAAACAGACCTCACTGCTTTGCTAGAGATGGTCTGCACCTGTTCCTCCATTGGCTTTTGGATACTGGCAAAGACCCTTGCCTCCCCCACAGTGCCTTTTTTAGGCAATGTCTCAACAACAAATTTTCCAGCGTAACAAAATTTAATTGAGGCAAACTCAGCTTTGTGCTGCTTAATGCTAGGAGTTTAAACATGAAACTGTACTCCCTGAAAGCACTCCTCACCTTGGAGGATGCTCACATCTGTGCAGTTACCGAGACATGGTTCAAGGCTGATGAGAGCATCCCGGCTATGCAAGGCTACAATGCCTTTCACATGTTCAGACCTCAAAATGAGCATAAAGGAACCAGAGGTGGAGGTGTATCCATCTTCATTAGAACCAAATACACTTTGAGACCAGTCAGACAGCATGACTCTGTTGAACTACTCCATGTCCAATTAACTATTGGAAAGTACCATACCATACCATATCATTGGTAGCTGTATCTCCCCCACCATGAACAAGGATAAGCAGATCACATACCTTGATTTACTGGAATCCCTCACCATACAGAACAATACCTTAGTCATGTGAGATTTGAACTATCCTTCTATAGACTGGGGGATATACACGAGCAAAAACACGCTCTCCCAGAGGTTCATGGACTTTGTTAACACAGATGCTCTGGAACAGATAGTCTGCACCCAATAGCGGCTCTAATGTTCTGGACATAGTACTCACCAACATGGGGGGGGGTCACTGTATCTCCCCATTCATGATGCCCTCCCTGGTTAGGTCAGACCACAAATCAGTTTCATTTGAAGTAACTAGTAGAACTGACACCCTCACAAGAACAAAAATTATAAAAAACATTCCCAAATCTAACTACAGCCTACTAAGTGATGGTATAAAAAGCTCCATACCACTCGCAATCACAGACATCAGTGATCACTATGCAGAAGTGTACGCAAATGCCCTGTACAAACACTTTAGCAACTGCATAAACTTTGCTGTGCCTGACCAGATCAAAACCAGATCTTCCCATAAAAACAAGCCACTGTGGTGGACTTCAAGTATAAAGAGATTATATAACAAGAGGGAGAAATTATTGTCCAAAAGCAAGAGGGATATCACTCTGCAGAGGAAAAGTTCCCTCCTAAGCCTAAACAGGAAAATCAGAAGTCTTGTAAAGCCTTCTAAAGCAAAGTATGAATCTAAAATCGCATCCCTGGACAAGGATAATCATAAGGCATTCTTTAAGTACATCAGAAGTCTAAAAGGGAATATCCAGCTATGTGACAAACTGGTTGTAGATGGGATCACTCGTACTACACAGGAATATATTGCCAACCGGTTAGTGGCATATTCAGCGAAAACTCCCTCCCCCCCATCCCCACCTACCATATCACAAGACATACCTGACACCAGCCCTCTGCCTAGTATCTGTAGAAACTTGCCATTCTGTTTAATCATAGCTTGAGAACTGGCTATGTACCTACACAATGGACAACAGTAACAGTATTTCCCCTGCACAAAGGGGAGCCATCAACTGACCCTGGGAACTACAGAGCCATAAGTCTAACCAGCCTCATCTGCAAGGCCATGGAAAAAATGATCATGAACCTTATCAACAAGGACATAGGTGACCTCCAAACATTGGACCCAACCAAGTTCGGCTTCATTAAGGGTAGATCATGCTTATTAAGCCTGGTAAACTTCTTTAAGAATGTCACCAAAGCCACTGGTGAAGGCAAGACAGTGTACACAGCCTATATCAACCTTGCCAAGGCTTTTGACATGATTCCCCACTCTGGCATCATTGAAAAATCTCCCAGATAGGGATTAACCCTTATGTTACTAGATAGGTAGCCAATTGGCTTACTGACAGAATACACTCTGTCAACAAACTTGGTGAGCCAGAGGCCATCTACTTTGCCTTAGACTTCTGAGAAATAAATGCCAAACAGTAAGGGGCCCAGCACAAACCACTGTGGTACTCCACTGGTGACTCCACCTACACTAGTAGACCCATCACCAGTGGAGTACCACAGAGGTCTGTGCTAGGCCCCTTACTGTTTGGCATCTGTTTCTTAGAAGTCCAGGCCAAAGCAGACAGCCTCTGGCTCACCACGTTTGCTGATGATTGCAAACTGGGAGCAATCACTGAGTCCCCCAATGATGTCAGCATATTACAAGAAGGGCTAACACAAATGAATGATTGGTGCCAAAGCTATAGTCTAAAACTAAATGCAAAAAAAAATGCATTATTATTATTATTCCCCTTGGCAAAATGGAATAGGTTCATAGGTTCACAGGTGTATACTAGGCTAATGGCCCCGGAGCCTTTACAAACCTAGCCCATAGAATTACCTGACATCGTGCCACCCGACTTTAGTTCCCAGTGCCTCTGTCAGGTAGAGCCACTGGAGTGATCCCCAGGGTGAATTTTCTATTTCCCATCCACTCATCAAGGTTTCTCTTGAAGAGGGCCAGTGAGGTGCTCTGTTTGACATGTATGGAAAGTCTATTCCATAGCAAGGGCAGTCTCTGGGTTATGAACCTGTCCCTTCAGCACATTCTGTTGATTGTGGTAATGAGGTTGAGGTCACTGGAGCATGTGGTGTGGAGGGATTTTGATTTCTTTAGATGTAGCATTTCTGACAGAGCTGGGTCAGCCATGGCTTTGTATGTCAAGCAGAGGTCACCTCTAAGTAGGCAATATGAGCATAGTTGGAGTTTTTTGAGTCTGTCCATATAGGACAAGTGTTTAAGGCTTAGGATCCTCTTTGTGAGGTACTTTTGTGGCCTCTCCAGTTGTTGCAGGTGTCTAGTGAGGTACATGCCAGACTGGGTATTGTATTCGATGGTTGGCCTAATGAAGGAAGAGTAGAGGGAGACAATGACCTTTTTCTTCCTGGATGCAAAACCCTTAGTAATGAGATGTGCCACATAAAAGGACTTTCTGACCACAGTGGCAATGTGGTGGTCAAAAGAGAGGATGCTGTCAACCTGTGTTCCCAGATCTCCTATAACACCTTCTATGTTCAGTGGACTACCATCGATGTGGTAATTCATGGGAACTGTTTTTTTCCCAAAGGGGATGATGACACATTTTTTGGCACTGAGCTTAAGGCCATGGTTCTAATTCCCTACATATTGCATTATTGACAGCACCCCCCTGAGTTCCAACCCAGTGGTGTGAGACTTGGGAACACAGGTTGACAGCAATCTGAACTTCGACCACCAGGTTTCCACAGTGGTAAGGAAAGCCTTCTACATAGTACATCTCATAAGCAAGGACATAGCATTCAGGTCAAAGAATGTTATAACTTCACTGTATTCGACCCTCATCAGACCACTAATAGAGTATAATGCACCCTTTTGCATGTACCTCATCAGACAACTGCAGCAGCTGGAGACACCTCAGAGGTTTCTCACTAAGAAAATACAGGGACTCCAAACCATGATCTATGTGGACAGGATGAAAGTCCTGTCACTTTACCCTGTATCTTATAGAGTGCTGACAGGTGACTTGTGCCTGGCCCATAGGGCAATCTGAGACCCTGCCCTAATGGAAATGCCACACATCCGCAAGTCAAATAGTGGAAGAGTCTAGGGATCTCAGCCTAGCCTGTGACATTAACAGAACATGCTGGAGAAACAGATTTGTCTCTCAGAGACTGCAGCTTCTCTGGAATAAACTTCCTAGTCACGTAAAACAGAGCTCCTCACTGACCCTATTCAAATGCAATGTAGATAATTGGATGGGAGACCACAAATTCACCCCTGGGGTGGCAGCCATGTCCCTCATAGACTAGGGTAGCCAGTATCAATCACAGACACACTCTGTTCATAAATGAGTTCTGCAAACTACCCAAAAAGAATAAATGGGGATACATGGGATTAACATGGCTAGGCTTGTAAAGGCTTTAAGGCCGCTAGCCTAGTAACCTCCTATGACTCTATGACCCTATGAACCATATTATGTTTAGGCATATAAATTAGTAAAGTGTAGTTAAGAATATTACAAACTATTCAAAATTATATCACCTAATGGATTCAATGCTACATCTAATCAAATTGCCAGAAAAGGGTTTTACAACGTGACAAATTCTCCATTTCCACAAAGGAAGCAGTACTAGTGTTAGAAGCTGTTTTCCTGAAATCAGGTGGGTGAAGAACAATTTGTCAGACTCCATTCATTGAAAACAATTTACTGTAAGTTTGCATTAGAGAAATAGGTTTTTCGTAATGTCAAGGAAATCAATTAGAGAGGGCATACAATGTAAGGGATGCTTCACAAACAGTAAATCACAGCATTTCCCTTCTGCAATGGCTATAATAAATGCCAGATAATGTAACAGCCATAAATGCAATTACTACTTAATACTTCTAAACATTTCTCTTGATTTCATACCTTGAGTCGTCCATTTATCACATTACAAAAACACTGCAGTTTGTCCTTATTCATTTTTCTATTAAAAAACATAATTGCTACCATCTTCACTTGATAGATATTCATTCCTTTCTCTGTTTATACTAGTTTGAATTTCTTCAAATTAATTTTTTTTATTTAACCCATCATCTGTGACCCCTGCACCTTTTGCAGCTCCCCCCTCCTCATTTTACCTGAATTGCTTCTTTGTATACATGTTCTCAAAAACATTCTATTTTTTCTCATTGACTCTTTTGCTTGCTTTAAGTATATCACCCTTCCCATTCTGTACCCTCTTTAGCTTACTTTCTTTATATTTTATTTAATCTACTTTAAAAAGGACTCCTTTTTTCTTCCTTCCTTTAACAGCATATCTTGTCTTAATAATCTATTTGTTATATTTCTCTCATTAAACAAAAACATTAGCTTTTTGTGTACCATCACATTGTCCTTATTACCTTCTAGAACTTTATTCCATTTACCAGCATCCCTCATCATACATCTCTTATTTACACTTAAACTATGTATGTTCCACACTGAAATGCATATTCTTACACTTTCTTCGGTAATCAACCCACCACTCTGTCCAGTTATTATAAAAAAGTCCTCATTTTACATGCTTTTCATCTTGCAATACTTTGAACAAATGCCCAATTACTCTCTTACATCCTATACCTTTCCTCAGTATAATTATATTTAGGATCCTAGGAGGTTACTATGCTAATGGCACTGGGGCCCTTACAAGCCTAGCCAAGAGTTTATCCCCAAAAATGAAACCTCAGTCAGCACCTGTTGCACCTGTCAGTTGGGGATAAAGGTGGAACCCCTGAGACAAATTTATGGTTTCCCATCCACTCATCAAGGTTGCATTTGAAGAGGGTCAATGAGGTACTCTGTTTGACATGTATGGGAAGTCTATTCCAGAGATGGGGCAGCCTCTGGGAGACAAACCTGTCTCTCCAGCAGATTTTGTTGATGTCACATATTATATTTAGGCCTATCGAGTAGGTAATGTGCAAGGAGTTAGACTTACAGATATGGAGCATCTCTAGGAGGGCAGGGTCCGATATTGCCTTGTAGGCAAGGCACAGATCACCTCTGAGCAATCTGTATGATACTGAGTAGAGTGATAGTGATTTAAGCCTGTCCACATAGGATAGGTGCTGGAGGCCGTGGATTCTCTTTGTGAGGTATTTCTGTGGCCTTTCCAGTTGGTGCAGGTGTTTGGAGAGGTACCTACCAAATGGGGCATTATACTCAATTATAGGTCTAATAAGGGAGGAGTACAGAGAGGTAATAACCTAGTAGTAGTAGGCTGTGGTTGAATTGGGTGCTCAATGGCGAAGCTAGTTCTTGCTGTAGATGGTGCAGAATACAGCCTGGGATACTATCAGTTCCCACGGAAGCTGTGTTCTTTGCCTTGGATAGGGCTTTTAACACTTGCTCTACAGAGATGTGAGGTGTAGGACAAGTATCAAGGATGTCGACTGGGCCTTTGGGGGGTGATAAGGGAGATGAAGTTTGCGCTGAACCTATCAGCCAGGTTGGCTAAGTCAGCAGGATCAGTGTAAGTGGTACCATTAAGTACTAGTTCGGAATAAATGTGGGCTTTACCATGGAGGTTCCTAACATAACTGAAGAAGGCCTTGTGGTTTCCCTTTGCTTTGGAGGCTAGTTTCAACTCATAATTGGCTTTAGAGGTTTTCACTAGTGATCTAATTTAGTTGTTGAGGCAGAGGAGGTAGTTTCTCTGATTTGGAATTTGTTCCTTTTTACCCTTAGACAATAGTTTCTTCCTTTTGTTGTAAAGCCTGTTGATAGAGGATGTCCACCAGACAGGTCTGTGTTTCCTTGAGGAGCAGATTTTAGTTCTGTTGGGTATGGCTGAGTCTATGCAGTTATACAGGTGCTTGTATACTGCACTGACGTACTGTTCAGCATAGTTATCTGCATCATCTGAGGGTGGTGGTGGTGGTGTGAAGCTACTGATACCCTCCCTTAGGAGGTTGTAGTCAGCTTTTGAGAAGTTTTTTAGCCTGGTTATGGCTGGGGAGGGGTTGGGTGGGATAGAAACTTTGAATGAGACAGACCGATGATTTGATCACACCAGGGAAGAACATTCTATGGGAGTGGTGCAGTGGTCGCCCATGTTGGTGAGAACCAAGTCCAGTATGTTATCTCCCCTTGTGGGGTATAAGACCAGCTGATCTAGTGCATTAGAACTGATGAAGTCAAGGAATCATTGGGTGAGCGCATTAGTGCGAGAATAGTTCTCCCAGTCTATGGTGGGGTAGTTGAAGTCACCAAGGATCAGGGTGTTAGGGGATACCTTGATGGAGTCAAGTAGGTCCAGGTAGGAGGTGTGGGTGTCCTGAAACATGGAGGGGGGTCTATAGCTGGCTATAACTTGGATGGGTGTCTTGCCAACTGTCAATTACACCTGGAGTAATTCCAGTGTGTCATGTTGGTAAACCAGTCTGAAGGTGTGCCTGTCCTTAATGAAGATAGAGAATCCACCACCCTTAGTCTTTCCAACCTCATTTTGGGGTCGGGAAGTGTGGAATAAGGTATAGCCTGGTAAGGCAGGGGTGCTCTCTGTAGCCCTGAACCAAGTTTCTGTGACTGCATAGACATAGGCATTTTCCAGTGTGAGGAGAGCCTCCAGGGAGTGGATTTTCAGATTAAGGCTCCTAGCATTGAGCAGTATGACCTTCAATTTTCTTTTTGACAGATCTTTTATGTTGGAAGATTTGTCTTTGGGACATTGCCTAAAAAGGCACAATGGGCTTTACTACCTAAAGTAGTCCGTATTGCTAAATTATCAGAAAACCCATAAAATATAGCCATATGTACCTTCAAAGAAGCTTTCTAATGCATTAAAATAACAATATAATACCATACCATGCACTTATTCTTTGAGTTTGTGTGAAGTGCCCATGATAAAACCATTGCTTTAGCTGATCCTGTGTAGCAATTGCATATGCTAAATCTAAGCTCTAGTGTTGAGGAGTCAAGAATATCTAAGCAAAGTCTGTATGTGTGCCTTGATTACCACTGTTAAGGGGAGTCAACTAATCATTGCCCTGTTTATACACAGATTGCTTTCAGCAACTATCAACTACTACTGATGGGCTGTTCTATAAATGCTGCTATCTTCCATGGGTGAGATGTTTTCTACTGAGGTGAATGCCTTTAATTCAGTAGTGTATATATATATATATATATATATATATATATATATATATATATAGATAGATAGATAGATATATAGATATATATATTGCTCTTTGTTATAAAAGGGTACAGAACAGGTAAGGTTTATGTTGCTGATCTTTGTTTTTTTTTCCTTTGCACTCTTTGCCAGCATTGCCTTTCAATCATTAGCCCCCACCCTCATTAGTCAAGGTGTTTAAGGTGGGTATCGTGTTCAGAAGTGGACATTGATGGTATTCTATAGGGGGCTATGAAGTAGTAATTAGTTTTGCTTATGACAATTTAGACATCTAGGAGTTTAAATGTGGTGTCCTGAGGAATCTATCGTGAGGTGATAATATCAATGACAAATACTAATAGCCCCCTCCCAACAATTGCCAGTAGGTCTGAAGATGTAATAGGTACTATAAACAAGAATGGTACTAGTGGTTTCATTGCTCTGTAACTACAGATATATAAATGTGTTCAAGTTGCAGAAGAGCACAGACTTTAGGCTTTTCTTTCATTAAGACCCCCTGGAATCGAGTAGAGCCACATTAATGTATTTTAAATTAGAATTTACTATAGCTCTCCTCGATCTGATTTTAAGTGTTCAGGTCTCTGACCTAGCTTCACAGTATCCTCAGTCAGACCTCATTGCTCCTTTGGTTTTGGATAGGCCCTTGCCTGGTTATCAGGTACCTGTGCATACAGGTCCTCTGAATCAGTCACAGTCTAGGTCAGAGAGGCCAGAAAATTCAGGTAAACATACAACAAAATGTAGAAACATTTGCATAGATATTGACAGTAACACAGTTGGAGATATACCACATTAATGAATTTTCATTTGGAAATGGGTCATTTTAAAATTTCAGATAGGTACAGTTCATTACTGACCAAGTAAATTAGTTTGCAGTTCATTTCCAAAGAAGCATTTCAATGAATATGAAATGAGCTGAATTAGTATTCAGCCAGTAGATGGAATATATAATTGTTCCTTACCTTATAGGTGCTTTCTAGCCTACATTTCTGAAGCACTTACAGGCATGCTGTTTTATCAGATAGTTTTTTAGTTGACATTTTAAGCTAGTGAGTTTGTTCACTTGTGTTATTTCTTCTTGGAGTTTGTTCCATCTGGAAGGTGCATTTTTAGAGAAGGCCTTTTCAGCCGTGGCTAATTTGTAAGGGAGTCTGGCTAACTGGGTTCATGTCATTAAACTGACCCCCTGAATGTCATGTATCATAGCATGTATCTCCCGAATGTCAAATGCTATAGTACTTGATATTCGAAATGTCAAACTCAGAGAAAAAAATCAAAAGGTAGTTATTTTTTGCGGGGGGGGGGGCTCCTTGAATCCCCCATGTGCGGGGGGGACATGGGAATTATATGTGCTAACATAGAGATTGCACTACAGTGGTGAAAGGGTCAATTCCCTGATCTCTAGTGTATCCAGTCACACAATCCCATACACTGACATTTCTGATGTTGACATATAGGGTTTGCCTTTCTGACAGTTGACATAGACATCCATTGACCTATTATCTTGAACCCCTGGCTAACCAGTGCTGTCTGTCTATATGTAGTGAAAACCAAATATTTATTTTGCTTCCAGCAAAGTCAGTCTTTCCCAGTAATCAAATGCAAGAAATGCATAAATAACTATAAATGATACATTTATTACATTTAGGTAAGATACCAGAGCTGAATTATATTATCTTTGAATGTTCCTTCAACCAACTGAGATAGAGAAATTCCCTGTCTCTGTCTAATGCTTCTTATTGACTTATTTTGGGCACAAACTCAAATTGCTGCGCCAAACAATGCTGTGCTACAGGTTAAAAACTAAGAGTTTAACTTGTTCGAAGTAGCATTACTTCAGTAATCTACTATTTTAGGAAGCTCTGTACGTGAATTTCTATGCATGATTCAGTGAAATCAGTTTTTAAGTGCAGGAACAGTGTAGGAGAAAGCATAGCACAGTCAGAGGCACTGACTGCACATTCACGCAGTAAGTAAAGCTAAGCCTCAGCAATGCAGTGTGCATTATGTAGAATCACATAATACAACCAGGATTTCAGCAGTAGAAATGGCAACTGCAAACCTATCAGAGTTTTGTCAGCACATAAACCATCCCTGGAATTCAGAAAATCTTAGTGTGGCAAAAAAAACTTAACATGGAAGGTTTCCACATTGCACTAAACCTTTTTTGAACCATAAATCACTCTACCGCTGAGGTTTTCCCCTCATGGGGGCCTCAGCATGAACAGTGGTCTTGTGGGTGAAGGAACATGCTGATGCTGTAGACTGGAGGATTGGCTAATGTTAATTAGCCATTTGCTGTCCTCCAGAAATATCCACGGCTCCCAATTTGCTCGGCTGAGTGATTCAGAGAATTGTCTGGCCAAGTAAAATTTAATTCTAGATGGAAAAGTAACTACCATAAAAACACAGCAATCACCCGTCACTCCTATAGGGATTCTCATGGTGCAGGTAAGTTCAGAAAGATGTGGAAGTGGGGGAATGTTAGTGTGTGTATGCAAGTGGACATGAGTGTGCATGTCTTTAGGGGCATAACTGAGGCTGCATGAATGCATGAGTGTGTGGGTGTGTGTGTGTGGGGGGGAGTGTTTGAATGTGTGCACGCTTGTCTGTTTGTATGTGTGTGTTTGTGTATATAGGTGTTTGAATGTGTGAGGAAGTGTGTGCGTGTGTTTGAATGTGTGTGTGTGTGTGTGTGTGTGTGTGTGTGTGTGTGTGTGTGTGTGTGTGTGTGTGTGTGTGTGTGTGTGCGCGCGTATGTATGTGTATGTGTGTGTGAATGCAGGCAGGTAAGGGGATGTATTTGCTAACATGATGCATGAGCCACTAGGGAGAACATTAGCAGGTCTGATAGCACTAGTATTGAATGAGAGACATTGTAATGAGGTGATTAGGAGATCTTTGTCTTTGTCATTGTAATTGTACCTATCTCTAAATTATATTTTCTGTCCATCACACAGCTGACCAACCCACATTGGTAATTAGCACAAGTTGTGAAGATTTTATTCAATCCTAGGGCATGATTTTAAATTACAACCGTTGAACACTATAACTAACTAGACAGCCAGATTACAAAAGAAAGGTTCTACTGTAGCTCCAAGACTTGCTATGAGAAATATTATAACTCACGCACACTGATGTTCAAGTCTAAAAAAGTGATTGCTGTCACTCAGCTTCAAAAACTCATGTTAGAGGAAATACATGAAACATGTAAGAAGTGTCAAGTGTAAACAAAGAGAACATGATGTCTTATTTTCGCCAGACATGTTAAAAGCTAGGGTGACATGTGGTACTGGCTGCTGGGCTGCAGCTCCCTCCAGTTGAAAAAGAAAAAAAAAAAACAACAAAGAAAAAAAAACATAAAAAACAAAATAAAAATGACTTATTTAAATATAATATCCCAATGGATGAAAGCAAATCACATCAGCAACAGAAAAAGAAAAGAAACAGCTAACATGACCAGAGTAATAAAGACTGACTTTAATACACGGTAAGCACTTTCAGTCCTAATAGGCGCTTCTTCAGACCATTGCAAACAGCAACAAAAGAGCATATTTAAATACTTAATGATGTAAAGCACACAATTTAAGAACAGGTCTTAAAGGTAGAGTTTCATTTAAACCTGAACTTCTGTCAGCCTGTAATTCAAAAATCCATTTGAATTCAATACATTCAGTTTTATCAGAGATATCACTTCCTGTCAAAATTAACGTCCGATAATTGTAAAACAAGAAGCATAAAAGAAGTACATTTATCCGTAGTGCATATATGCTTAGCCAGTGCATTGGATGGCTTCTTTTTCTTTATATCATATAGATGCTCTAAAACATGTTCTTTAAAAGAACAGTTGATCTTGCCAACATAAAAACAAGAACAGCATGTGCACTCAACCAGGTGTAACAAATTTGTACTACTACAATCCGCATAAAAATTCAAACTATATAACTTCCCAGTATCAGGATGTTCAAAAGTGGATGCAGAAAAAAATATTTAGAGGGATTACATGACCTACAAGGAAAAGTGCCTGTCCTGTCAGGGGAAAGGCATGATGAAGAATAATGATTATAGCACAACTGACGTTTCAGGGATAAACCATTCTTAACAGAAAAATTAATTTAATCACCTAACTTATTTTCCTGACCTTCATTGACCATCAAAATGGACCAATTCTTCTTAATGGCATAACAGACTAAACTGATATCACTAGACTATGTCAAAACAACTCTAGTTTTATCTACATCCATACTGTCTTTCTGTTTAGTCATAGCGTCAAACCTTGAAAAATAGGGCTTAGCATAGGCATGTCTGTGAGACAATCTCATTAGCAGACTAGATTCTATCTAAAAATTCCTTCTTCATATCAAAAAAACAAAACAAAAAAAAATCCTATCTCTGTACTTGTTTCCCACCTTTCTAGAGCTAGTAGAGTCCGTTTTTCAGATTTTGCTGAATTCTGGGCTGTTTGTAAGTTTCTGCATTGCCCAGACTTTTCAGAGATAAAGGAAAGCTTCTCTGTTCATCAGTGAGAGTGGTGAGCCTATCTGTCACCTGGAGGAGTGGTTTCAGCTGAGAATCTGAAGTTTTATTGGCCGTTTTGGGCTATTTCTATTCCTTTCATCTTTCTGTATAAAAACCCGTGTTGGCACAGATTTGCTCACCATGCAGCGGCATTTAACTGCAGTTAAACTATTTCCGGTGCCAGAAAGTCTGCTCTTCAGATTTTCCCTTAGAACTGTGTTCTAGTTTTAGTGCTCAAAACTGTTTCTGTTCTCCTGAACTAGTCAGTCTTCTAGTCTTAGCACTCAGAACTGTTTCTGTTCCCTTGAACGAGCCAGTCAGTTTTAGCACTCAAAAATGTTCCCGTCCCCTTTAAACTAGCCAGTCTTCTAGTTTTAGCACTCAAAACTGTTTCTGTACCCTTAAACTAGCCAGTCTTTTAGTTTTAGCACTCATAACTGTTCCTGATGCTCCACACTTGTCCAACTCTCGCTGCAAGCACTAAATAATCTACAAATTACTGCAGCACTCAACTTTCCTCATGAATCAAGAGGAAATCAGCTCCCTGTACTTAAATTAATAAGCACTAACCAGGTATGTCCAAGGGTCAGCTCCTGGTGTTTTCTCCTGTCCACCTGATGAATCTGGGCATCTTAGGGCAATGTAGCAATTGCCTTATGTACACTGACAACCCTCTCCTCCTACCATCCAACAATACAACCTGTGAGAGATGCACTTATATAGCCAAACTGGAAGCCAAGCTCTCTCAATCCAGGACTGGACTTGACAGTCAAGAGGAGAAGGTTAACACCACACCGCACTCAACACATAGTCCATCAAAACCTGCACCTCCCAAACTCGCACATAGTAATACAAAAAACACACCTACATTCACAGAGGTTCTCAATAAAAATCTGCCCAAACAACAGAGACCTCCAAAGCTGAAACACAAGCAACCACCACCCCCAACACTACCCAAATGACACATAGCTCACAAAATCAGTGTGCCACTCAGCCACAGCCCATAAGGCAAAACAATGTACCCAGCACACTCATCATTGGCGACTCTATAGTCAGGCACACTGACGACCCCCTCACCAGGCTGAACAAGGAGAAAGTCACTGTGAGCTGCCTGTCAGGTGCCAGGATCCGCCAGATAATGCATGCACTCAGGTCACTCCACAACAAGTACAAGTATGACTCCGTCATTGTCCATGTTGGAGTGAATGACCTGAGATATACCTCCCTGGACTACATGAAAAGAGACATGGAGGAGCTCTCTGACCATGTGGCCCAGGCAGGTATGACACTAGCCCTGAGTAACATCCTGTCATTGCCCAGAATGATGCCACAGTACAAGGACAAAATGAGTGACTTCAACAATTGGCTAAGATTCTGGTGTCATTCCAAGGGGATCCAGTATCTGTCTGCCTAGGGCGACATGATCGACAGGCCACGATGGTTTGCCAGAGATGGCCTGCACCTGTCACCGCTGGGATTCCGGATACTGACTAAGGCTCTTGCTGCCCTTATAGTGCCTTTTTTAGGCAAGGCTCAAACATCAAACACACCACCATAGTAGACATAAACAAGTGAAATCTAAGGGTAATGCTACTCAATGCTAGAAGTCTAAACCTCAAAATGCACACACTCGAGGCTCTCCTTAAGATGGAGAACAACGACATCTGTGCAGTGACACGGATGTGGTTTAAGGCTCCAGAGTTCACCCCTGCATTACCAAGCTACAATTCTTACCACACCTTTCGGCCACCCAACCCGGACTGAAATACTAAAGGAGGAGGCATGTCCATATTCATAAAGGATATCCACACCTCCAGGCTAGTTGCTCAACAAAATGCCTCCGAAATTATCCAAGTACAATTAACACTGGGCAAGACTGCAATTCATGTTGTAGCATGTTACAGATCCCCTGCCATGCCCCAGGACACCCACTCCATGTTTCTCGATATACTGGATAATATTAAGATACAGCCCAATACCCTATTTTGGGAGTTTCAACTACCCCTCCATCAACTGGGAAAACTACTCATGTACTAACTCATTTGCTCAATGTTTTCTGGAATTCATCATTTCCAATACCCTGGACGAGCTTGTCCATGCTCCTACCAGGGTAGCAACATCCTGGACCTGGTCATTACCAGTATGGGTAATAGATGCTCCACACCAGAGGTCAAGTCCTCGCTGGTCAGGTTCGACCACAAGCTAATCACCCTAGACATCCATATCCCCCCCCCCCCCATTAAGGAAACCACCTTAAAAAACTTTTCCAAAGCCAACTTCATGCTTCTTAAGTCAAAAGTGGCAAACTTCATTACACCCACACAGATGGAAAATAGTGGCATGACTGCTGAATCATATACAAATGCACTGTATAAGTACATACACGACTGCATGGACCGTGCCATCCCTAACAGAACCACAATGCTATCCTCCAGAAAAAGGAAGCCAATCTGGTGGTCCCCTGCCATACACAAGCTCTACAACAGAAGGAATAAACTGTTGCAGAAAAGAGTAAAATCCCATGACTGCAGGAACTCTCTGGTCAGCCTCAGCAAGAAGCGGAGTTCCCTTATAAAATCCTCCAAAGCTAGTTACGAAAAAAATCACCTTGGATTCTAAAGACAACCACAAAGCCTTCTACAGCTATGTCAAGAATCTCAATGACAACACTCAGATCTGCTCTGAACTACAGCACAATGGCACAACATTTACCAAACCAACTGATATTGCCACCTTCCTGGCAGACAGGTTCAGTGCTAACTTCACCCCCACCCCCCAAAGGGCCCATCCCCATACTGAATGATTGCAAACCCCCTGAAATCACGGCTGCACAGGTGAAGACCGCACTCTCCAAAGCCAAGAGCACAGCATCTATGGGATGGGACAGCATCCCGGGCTGCGTTCTGCATGAACTACAGAATGAACTGGCTCCCCACCTAAGTACCATGTTCAAGGCTTTGTGCCTAAGGAGTGGCACACAGCGACAGTTATTCCACTCCACAAAGAGGGTGCCACCATAGACCCTAGGAACTACCGCCCCATAAGCCTGACGAGCCTGGTCTGCAAGGCCATGGAACACATCATCCTAGAGCTTATAAACAAAGACATAGGTAACCTCCAAACTCTGGACCTACTCAGTTTGGGTTTGTAAAAGGTAGATCATGCCTCCTAAACCTGGCTGACTTCTTCGAAGCAGTCCCTAGAGCCATAGACGAGGGTAAGCTAGTGCACACTGTCTACCTTGACCTCACTAAGGCTTTTGACACCATCCTCCACTCTGGTATTATAAATAAACTCACTGGACTGGGCATAAACCCCTATGTCACAAGATGGGTGGCCAACTGGGTCACTGACAGAACCCACACAGTGAAAGTAGCCAACTCCAAATCTGACTTCAGACCAGTGACAAGCGGAGTACCACAGGGTTTGGTCCTGGGTCCTCTCCTGTTTGGTATTTACTTCTCTGAAGTCCAGGCAAATACAGCTGGTCTCTGGCTAATGAAATTCGCAGATGACTGCAAACTAGGAGCCATAATCAATTTACCTAAGAATGTGGACATTCTACAAAGAGGCCTCAGTGAGACTGATGTTTGGTGCCAAAGTTATGCCCTAAAGCTTAATGCCAAGACGTGCATTGTCATCCCCTTTGGGAAAAATATAAATATATTTCATTTAAACTAAACTTATAAACGCATTTCTAAATGTTAAAGAAACATTTACTCTCTGAGAATGACATTAAATTGTAATTAACAGAACTGGTAACTTTAAGCCTATATAAGATATGAATTTTATTTTATTTGTTTTAATTTTACTCAGTATGTCCATTGCTAGGTTAAATGAATGCCATATCTAAGTAATATGCTAATTAGAAGTGTTAAAGCGCTGGTATCTGTGTATGCTTTCTTCCTTTATAATGCATTCCTTTCACAGGTTGTTTATGAAGCAATTAGCAGTTAAAAGGCTTAAGAACAGAAGAATAATTTAGTTGTGTGAAAACTTATTGATTCTTGCCAGCTTTACTTCCTGCCTGCTTCTTGAGCTGTTTTGATTAAAATCTGGGTCTTAGAAGAGTTCAAGGTTCATCACTGATGTTTGCAAAAACAGGAAGTGCCTGAATCTCAGTTGCAACAATGAGAAGTGATTTGAACATTTTAAAGTATATATGTGAGAAATCTGCTCAAAATAACATTAACAAATATTTATTAGAAGTGAAAAATTGGAAACACAAAGGCTTTAGTAATGTTTTATATTATGCTGTCTGATATATAATTTGCTTACAGTTTACAGAATGTTTAATAGCTTATGCTCCAGTTTTATTAACCACAACTGTATATATTAATGGGAAGGAGTAAAATTAGATATCTTTTACTGAACAGAGTAATTTGCAGGACTTAAGAAGAATGTGAAACTTGCAGAAGAGATTAGCAGCTGCTAATGTTGTGAGTTGTCATTTTCACATGCTGTAGTTAAATAATAATGTCAGGATGTGAAACTCAGACCAGAACAGCACACAATCTCTAAAGACACACATCTAAATTAGACAGGCATGAATTCTTTTATATATAGTCAAGATTGCATATAATACTAGAATGAATAAGAAGAGTAAACACCTTATGAATAATATGCAAATGCACAAAATAAGAAACATTGTTTATGTAATATTAATAAAAGAGTAGCATTAAGTTAAAAAATATGTACACATGCTGCAATCTCTAAAAAAAAGTTGATAATTAAACAGTTCTTTGATGGGAAATTTTAGAAATGCAAGTTAAATAAAATCAGGTAGAATACCAGTGGACAAATAAAGCAGAAAAATATATTTGAATAGCAAACTGCTAAGGAAGATATATATTGCATACATACAGCAGACCTGTAAATGTATAAGATCTTATATCGTTTTCATAGAAAATTGCATAAAAAAATTGAAAATATTCAGAAAAGTACAATCTGAAATATGGTTACATGAACTTCAAAGCTTTTTTGCATATTGTATGTCATTGGATTTACTAAGACTACATGAAATAAGGGCTTCCAAGATGTCTGCACATTAACAGTTTAATTTCATATCTTCCAATGCGAACACAGAAACTCAGAATAGAGAGCCAGTAAACTCATATTTTTGGTAAATTTCAGTAACTGGCTAGTAAGTGCACTGCCTGGATGCCAGCAAAAAAAAAATTCAGAGAACCTATGAGAAAATCAATCACAAAAGGAAAGGAAAAACACTGCCTGGGAAAAATTTCAAAGCCGTTCAGGAAAAACCAATGCAAGCTCCAGCTCTGGTGCAATACATGACTTCCAGTAACCTAGGGAAAACAGTAAGTCAAATGTACTCAGAGCTGATTAAAATTAACGAAACACTGAAGGAGTATATAAACTCAAATGACAAAAGCCTAGAAAAATGGAAGAAGCTTTAAAAAGATATTCAGATAAGGTGACAAAAAAAAAAATTCAGAGATTGAAATGAAGAAAAGGCTGGGTGAGTATGAGTAGGGTTGCCACCTTTTCAAATGGCCAAAGTGGGACATTTTGAGTACAAACATCAGATTTTACAGGCCGACACATACCCACGATCAGTACAAAGGATAGAACTTAACTTTTTTGCCTAAATAAAAGCTTATTCTTGTAGCATTTTAGTTGCTTATTCTGTTTCTTATAACATTTAGGTATTTTACATACAGAATAACTGTTTTATGCAACTATTACATAAAATATAGGAAATAATTTTGTCCTAAAAATCTCAGGACATTTGCCATTTTTTAAATTTTTTGTCAGGACACAACTGCCCAAAGAGGGATTGTCCCTCGCAAAGTGGGACAGGTGGTAACCCCAAGTATGAGACTGCTCAAAAAGAGATGTTTCAAAAATAATAGAATTGGAGGACAGAGCATGTAGGGAAAACCTGAGATTTTCTGCTGTACCAGAGAATCTGGAAGGAACAGACTGCATTAATTTTATGAAAGCACAGATAAGCAAGACAAGCAACTGGACTTGGTATTCCACAGCAGGAATTGTTAATTGAAAGAGCACCTCATGTGTATGTTCCCAGACCTAGCCATAAGAAGACAACCTAGATCTTTAATAGTAAAGATGCAATCCTATCAGCAGAAGATAATTCTGACAAAACTGTGGCAGAAGGACCAAGTGCTAAAAGTGGGAGACAGCAGTGTGTTTGTGGGAAATGATTACTTACTGTACACCAGGCAGAAGAGGAGTAAAGTTATTCCACTAAACAGGGAATGTTGAGAAGGAGGCATGAAATTCAAGCTGCTGTATTCAGTTATTTTCAGAATATTCTTTCCTGGAGGAACAAAATCATTTTTTCATGCAGAGCATGCTAAGGAGGAAATACAAATGTTTATCCAACAAAAAGTGAGTTATAAATCAGAAGGAGATTCTTCTTCTCTTTCTTCTGATAATAAAGATAAAAAAGATACTGTGCCAGTGAAGACTTTTACAACGTTTCAACTGAAAATGCTTGAGAGACAGAAAACAAGCACAAAAATTAACTAGCAGAACTGGTAGAAGGTCACCAAAGCAATGGATGAGAGCAAATTGGTTCACACTGCCTGCCATGACCTGACCAAGGCATTTGACACAATACCCCACTCAGGCATTGTTGACAAACTCATGAGGTTAGGTACAAACCATATGTCACCTGGTGGATAGCCAAATGGTTCACAGACAGGACCCGGGAAGTTAGAATTGGGGAGTCCACCTCTAAAAAGAGGCTAGTCACAAATAGAGTCCCTCAAGGATCAGTCCTTGGACCGCTCCTTTTTGGCATTTAATTCTCTGAAGTCAAGGCCGATATCAGTGGCCTCTGGCTGACTAAATTTGCAGATGATTGCAAATTAGGAGCTGTCGTTGAATTTCATACTTTCACAAATATTCTCCTGAAAGGGCCGATACAAAACAAACAACTGGTGTCAGAGCTATGGACTAAAACTAAATGCCAAGAAATGTATAACAGTATCCTTTGAGAAGTCAACCACCCCTGGTAACTATCATATTGGCAACAGTAGTCAGGGACTTAGGGACACACATAGAAATCTATCTTTTGACCATCATGTGTCTACAGAAGTGAGGAAATCATTCTATGTTACACAACTTATAAACAAAGGTATGGCATCTAGCACCAAGGAAGTCATTTTTCCACTGTATTTGACATTCATTAAACCTATTATTGAGTACAATGCCCCCTTTGGTATGTACATAACCAGGCATATCCAACAATTGGAATGTCCACAGAGGTTCCTCACTAAAAAATACAGGGCATAACTAAAATGTTCTATGCAGACTGGCTCAAGGCCTTATCCCTGTATTCTGTCTCCTACATGCTTTTGAGGGGAGATCTATGCCTGGCATACAGGGCATTGTCAGACCCCACTCTGATGGGTTCCCCATTACGCCGTCGCAGATGCAAGTTGTCAAATGCATCTTTGTCAAACAGTAAAGTGCGAAAAGACAAAATAGTGAAGTGGTGTTTCAGCAAATTCTTTCCCTGGGAAAGAATTTGTTTGGCCACTTTCACTGTAGAGCTACACGTGTGTTTATGTGGTGCTGCATAGATTTTCTTAGTTGTCCCTCTGTCTGATTTTGCCTTGGATGTAGCTACTAATGTCTTGGGCTTGTTACTCAGTCATTTTGTAGTGCTGTGTATGTAAAGTTGTAAGACACCTTTTTGCAAAATGTATTAGTGATATTGCTTGCTTTGTTCTCCTTGCTGTCACTTGTCAGTGGCAATGCTATGATTGATATTTGTTTTATTTTCATCTCTAAGTGGCAGTGATTCATTTACACTGCAGCTGTTGGTCTCTTTTACTAAGAGTGACTGTGGAGCATCATAGTAGATTTGGGGGGGAAGGGGTGGCATGGTGGTGTAGCAGTTAGCGTTGTCACCTAACAGCAAGAGGTTCTCCGGTTTGATTCCTGGCTAGAGTGCCTTCTGTGCAAAGTCTGCATGTCCTTACTGTGGTCACGTGGGTTTCCTCCAGGTGCTCCAGTTTCTTCCCACATTCCAAAGACATGCTGTAGGTGGCTTGATCACTCTAAATTGCCCGTAGGTGAGAGTGTGTGCACGAGAGAGTGGTGAGAATGAACTGCCATGGCAGGGCTAGCCACCTGGTGGTGTAAAACTTGACTCAAGATGATTGTCACTGCTAAAGTGACACCCCAACCTCACGTGCATAATGTGAAAAGGGGTTATGGATGGATGGATGGCAGCCTGCCCAGTCAGATAAACTTTCTGCTGCTTTCTGCATTGGGCTTTAACTATTTTCATGTCTGTATTTAAAGTACTCTAAAGCTCCATTTCTTTTCACTTATAAATGTATAATACGTGCATTTTGCGAGACAGCAGAGTCACTGATTGCATTAATGAATAATGGCAGACATTTGAGTTTTAGAGATATGTTCTTTGTATAAACTTTTTTATTATGTATTATTGAGAATTGCACAGTTTCATAATAATACCAGCCACGGGAAACTTTAGCTTCATAGCAGTCAGAAAAAAAGCCTGCCAATGTAAAGCCTTTCTAAATATATACAAGTAGTATTTGTTCCTGAGTCTGGTCCTCAGCCCCACACTATTTTTTCTCCTTGATTCTTGAACTCAAAGGTTGAAATGTGTGTGTGTGTGTGTGTGTGTGTGTGTGTGTGTGTGTGTGTGTGTGTGTGTGTGTGTGTGTGTGTGTGTGTGTATGTGTGTGTGTGTGTGTGTGTGTGTGTGTGTGTGTGTGTGTGTGATGCAATAGTTTTTTCATACAATCTCTGACGTGTGTGTGTGTGTGTGTGTGTGTGTGTGTGTGTGTGTGTGTGTGTGTGTGTGTGTGTGTGTGTGTGTGTGTGTGTGTGTGTGTGTGTGTGTGTGTGTGTGTGGTGTGTGTGGGGGTGACACAGAAGAATGCACACAGTTGTGCAATGTGTGTGTGTGTGTGTGTGTGTGTGTGTATGCGTGTGTGTGTGTGTATGTGTGTGTGTGTGTGTGTGTGTGTGTGTGTGTGTGTGTGTGTGTGTGTGTGTGTGTGTATGTATGTGTGTAGAATATAAGTATGTATGTATGTGAATGGGGCACAGATGCCCCTACACGGTCCCTGTTTTTTGCAGAATGTCTCTGATTTTGCATCATATTTTGGTCTGCTCCTCATAATGTTTATGCTTTTTTTTCATGTCAAATCAGTGAGAAATGCAGTTACTAAATAATGACAGACATCTGAGTGTAACACTTTATAACATTAGGAAAAAACATAATAATGCCAAGGTTGTTCTGGCAGCATTTTAAGTACATAAGGCATACCTTTTAAGTGTATCTCATTATGAGGAACATTCCAAATTTTGAGTCTTAAAAAAAAAGTTTATGTTCCTCATTGTTCCACACTGAAAGGGTCTTCCACACATTCAATATTAAGAATTTTTTAACTGATATCCATGTTAAATAATACTGAATCATAATAATTTATGAAGAGAACATTTTATAAGTGTTTTAACCATCCTGTGAGCTTCCTAGTTGAAGTTGTTTGTAAACCATTAGTAAATGTTTCACATTATGAGAGGTAGCGTTCTACATTCTGGAAACAGAAGGTTGAGAGCTCTGACATAAGGGCACACACACACAGAACTGTGTCTTCTCAGCTCACTGCTATCCATGATGTTGCGGTCTTGTCTGTGATTATTGTTTAGCTTTCAACTTTATTCTTGAACTAAAAGGTTGAAAGGTATGGTGGGTACAGTGCACTGCACACTGTATTCTGTCAGCAATAAGCTGAGAGGATGCACTCCTGTGTGTCAGTTATTTATGTATGTATGTACATATGTATTCATTCATTTCATCTAAGTCAGAGTTCTGAGGTGTATAGTCAAAACTATATAAGTGGTTGTAATTGATGGATATGGTTGTCTGTGATGAAATTACTATAAATCAGGGAGGTATTGTAGTGTATCTAAAAGTAGCAAGTTGGCAATATGTTGTTTTTCACTTTTTATCACAAACATCATCACTCTACACAAAAGGTGACTCAGTCTGCCCAGGTCATCACAGGCAATGTGACAGCACCTTGTTGCTTGTCTCATCCATTTAAAAAAGAAGATGAAGTGGTGTATGGGTTCAAGGTATTTATTGTACATAAACATGTCAGGAACTGTAATTATAACATGTATTTAAGCTAACTGATTCACTCATTACTTCAAACACACTTGCATGTGCATCTCCATTCATGACTGCATTCACTCTGGCGGACTGCACAAAATGGCACTGTTCTTGCACGTGCTCAGTGCTTATATGCACGTGCTGTCTAGCTATAGTGGCCATACCACTCAACTGTACAGATTTTCACAGAATGTCCAGATTTTTGCCTCATATTTTTGGTCTGTTTCTCATAAAATTGCGGTTTGCTGGCAAATCACTGGCAAACCTTTAATGGGTGAAGTCAGAAAATGACAGATATTTGAGTTTCAGACTTTATACCCATCAAAAAGTCATTATTTATGGCTTTGTCCAGATTTCTAGCTCTAAGAGGTTGAGTGGCATGATAGTGGCTGAACAGGAACAATACACTCAGTGATCTACATCCTCCCTCTTTGATTTGTTCGACATGCAATAGGAGAACAAGACAATCTATATGCTAGATAACATTTCAGTATTACTAACAAATCAGAACTCAAGTCCAAGCTGCTGTGTATTTTGGATTGGGTCTGGAAATTCTACCCGATTTGGTCACAAAAAACTTTCACTGGGCTTAGCAACAGGGACAGTCTCTGGTGAATTCTTCTCAATAGGAACTTTGGGGATTGCATCAGGATTATTCAAGGTAATTACACTGTCCCCTGAAATTAGAATAAGTGTAAGGACACAGGCAATCTGGTGCATCACTGGTTCGGAGACTGGAAGTATATGTCTTTGGTTCCTTCTAAAATCCATTCCTTCTGATCGTAGAATATAAGATCTCAATTCTTCACAAATATTTTTGATAATGCCCACTCGGTCATATCGTTTAGATGACTGTATCCTTATGATTTTTGCTTGTCTTAATGTTCTAAGAGGTTTGCTAAATTTATCTTAGTGCAAATTTTGTGACTGGCGTTTTTTCAAAAGTTGAGTCTTGACCACTCTGTTGTTCTTAGCATTTGGAATCAATAGTTGTTTACTGATCAGCAAAGTTGTTCTTGTCTGTATAGACATTAATCTCTGAACCGCTGAACCAAGCAAGTTATCTCGGGGAATGTTTCTGAGATTGAGTAGGTTAAGAAAAACATCAGTAGCATCTCTCTTGGATGTCTCTAACAAACATTTTGCACTTTGAACTGCGTGCTCAGCTAATCTATTGGACTGTGGATACTCAGGACTACTAGTAACATGGATAAAGTCCCAGGACTCAGCAAATCTCTTGAACTCATGACTTGTGAATTGTGTACCTTTGTCATATACAACTTTGTGTGGACTACCATAAACAGAAAAATATCTCTTCAATTTTGTAATGACAGTTTAGACGTTAGATTAGGAAGTAGGTCAATTTCAAACCAATTCAAGTAAGAGTTTACTAACACTAAGTAATGTTGACCATTCCATTTGAAAATATCAGTAGCAGCCGTCGATCATAGTAATTCAGGATTCTGGTTTAGCTGTAGTGGTTATTTTTGTTGGTGTGATTTAGTACTATTGCAAATAGAACATGCTAGAGTTTCCTTCTCTATATCTTTTGACAAAGAAGGCCAAAATAGTATGCCTCTTGCCCTTCTTTTGGTTGAATCTGTACCCAGGTGACCACAATGCAAAATCTGGATATATTCCTGTTGTAATGCTGAAAGAATAACCACTTTTGTAAATTTCATGATGATTCTGTCTTCCATCATGAACTTGTCTCGGTAAGGAAAATACTTCTGTATGTGAAGTGGCAAACTAGTTTGTCACACTGGCCATCCTTGACTGATAACATGTTGCAGCTTCTGGAGAATAGGGTCTAGAGCTGTGTGATGTCTGAGTTCATCAAGAAGTAATGAGGAAAAATGTTTGACTTCCATGACTCCAAGGTCTGCTTTCTTATCGCCATGCTGTTCTGAAATTTGTCTGTGTGCTCTTGACAAGCATCTGCAAGGTATAAATATTTGCCTTTTTTATAAACAATATTGAAATTGTACTTTTGCAATTTTAACATCATGCCTTGCAGATATGCTGGGGCTAAATGTATTAGCTTTTTCAGAAATGTCACTAGAGTTTGATGATCAGTGTCTGTTTAACATATTTGCCATAAATATAATCATGGAACTTCGAGCATGTGAACACTACTGCCAAAAGCTCTTTTTCAGTTTGTGCAGTTTGCATCTCAGGTTGGGTTAAAGTTCTGGACACATAGGCTACTGGTATGCCTTCTTGAAGACATGCTGCACCAAGACCATACTTAGAAGCATTACATGAAAGAGTTACTGATTTTGAGCATCATAATATCTCAGTGTGGGTGGACTGACAATTTTCTGTTTCAGAACATCAAATGCTTTTTGTTGTTGTTCCAACCAAGACCAGTTTAAATTTTTGTGTTTCAACTCACATAACTGTGCTGAAAACTCACTCAGATCTGGGATGAACTTTCCTAAATAGTTGACCATACCAAGAAAAATGTAACATTGTCTGGAATTGGCATCTCAAGAATTGCAGCTTCCTTAGACGGATCTGGTTGTAAGCCAGAACTGGTAAATAAATGACCCACATAAGTAACTTCTCAGCTTGAATTTACATTCAGTTTAAGACTGACTTCATGTGCATGGTCTAGAACTTTCTTGAGGTTTCTATCATGTTTGTCTTTACCATTGTCCACTACAATAATGTTGTCTACTATGATAGCACATGGATAACCTGAAAAAATTTGTTCCATCACATGTTGAAGTACTTCACTGGCAGATTTTATCCCAAATGGCATTCTCAAGAATCTGTATCTACCAAATGGCATACTGAAAGTAGTTAGCAATGAAGATTTGTGATCCAGCAAAATTTTCTAAAATGAACTTTTTGCATCTCAGACTGAAGAAATAATGGCATTCGACATGAGAGCTGCTACTTCTTCTACTGTGCGCATTGGATGATGAGGACGTTTAAGCACTTTGTTTAAATCTCTGGGATCAATACATATCTGAATATCACCTGAGCTTTTCCTTTGAGCTACGGCCATGGAGGATACGCATTCAGTTGGTTCTTTTACTGGAGTTATCACACCTGAATTTACCATCGTGTCTAGTGCTGTTTTCACTTTGCTGTGCATTGCTACCGGAACCTTCCTGGCTGGTCGGACAACTGGACTTAGTTCATGGTATAACATTATGCAATATGTAACTGGTAGTTTGTCAAGCTCATCTGATATAACATTGCCCTTGGGACCAGTGTCTACCTTAAGCTCTACAGGTTTCCCATTAATCCGAACAGTACAAAATATTCACCCTTTGCTGCCAGCTGATAACCTACTGCATTAATAGATTTATCAATCACACAGACACCATCAACATAAAAAGTTTGCTTATGGCTTTCTATTTGATCTACTTGCTTCTTTGGATGCTGTCTTTAAATAAAAGTATGTGCCACTTTAGACTTGCAAAGCCTTTTGACATAATCCCATTTTTTACACTCGTGACATTGCTGACCAAAAGCTAAGCACTTTTCTTGTTTAGGTTCATGGTTACCTCCACAATTACAACTGCTAACAATAAGGTCTGGGGTAACAAACAACTGCTTTGATTTATGGTTTGGGTTGGGTGGTGCCACACCCTTTGGTTTATACCCCTTTTTCATCTTAGCTTTATGTTGTACACTATCAACATTCACACTGTTAGATACTGCAAGCACATTTTCTCATTTGTAAGCATATTTATGTGATTATCTATAAGTTCATATATTAGGTAAATTTCTGTGATTTTGCTAAACTTTAAATCACTATCTTGAAGCAAAATCTTTCTCACTGCATCATTATTAACACCACACACAAGTCTGTCCTTTATCAACTCATCTCATAAATCAACAAATCTGCACATTTTAGCTTTATTTCTCAGGTCAGTAATATATGCTGCTATAGTTTCACCAGGCTTTTGATTTTTTTTGTGTATAATATGTGCCTTTCCATTGTAATATTCATTTGAGGGTTATACATTTCTCTAAATTTACATTTTAAGCACTCAGGCTCTTCCGGCATTTCAGTCTATATCACAATATGGCAGTTACCCCCTCCCCTACATACACGGCAGGGGCATACACAAATGAACGTTCCCTCTTAATGGTTTTCTAGTCAGTTATATTAAGAAATATGAATGCCTTCGTACGTGTGTCTTTATCAGGAAAAAGCAACCTGTATAAAAATATCATATTCTTGTTCAAACACTCGCCAATTCTCTGCAATATTATTATCAAACACCAGAGGTTCAGTCTATGGAATCAATCTACCATATCAACAAAATATGTGTAAACAAAAGTATAGACCAGATACTTGTAAGTATGCACAAATGCACAACAATCACTTTGAAAAGGCTTCACTTTGACACTGCAAATACTGTGAACATTCCAGAAACTTCAGACAGTTTGAACAACTTTAATTAATGCAAAAAAGTAGTACATTGTGAAAATGCAGTAATTGTAGCCTTTTCGTACACTTTAAACATTTCAGAAATTATTTCAAACACTTTTGTATTTATATTGAATGCTTTTATCAATGTGTTACAATTTTGGACATTTTGTTTATCTCTGTAATTATTTTGAACGTTTTGAATGCCTCGCCACACATTCGGTGACTGAAAGATCATTTAAACAAATTTAAGTACCTCTGACAGGTATGTAATTGTTTGAAGTTCCCTGTTTAAAATCCGCCTCTGGGCGTTTTTTCTGGCTATACTACTCAGACAAGCTCCTCGTGGTCCTGCAGAGTAGTCCTAGCTACAGAGAACTCAGAAAAGCATCTACTTTCTGGATTTAAGTATCTTTGCTATTTTTTTTTACTTGAAATAGCTTCTCTAGCTTACCCTAAACAAGCTTAAACTGTTTTTTTAGCTGTTTGCTGCATTATTTTAATATCTGCACTTAAAGTTACATTTTAGTCGAATTTGATCGAAAGTTTGTTTGCTTGTTTGTTTAATTTAACTGTTGAGGCTGCCCACTAAAGTGTGCTAGCCTGTGTAACTGATTTATTACTGTTTCTGCATTTTCTGTGTGTTTCTATCTAAAAACAAAAAAAACAAAAAAAATAATCCTTGTTTTCCCGCCTCTTCTCGACTAGTTTAGACCAGTTTACAGGCATTGCTGTATTCTGGGCTGTGGTGTAGTTCCTGTGTTGTCCATTACCTTACTTGGATAGAAGGAAGTTTCTTTGTTCACCAGTGGGAGTGGGGAGCCTTGAGCAGCCTACCTGTCCCTGTAGGAAGTGACCTCAGCACAAAAGCTGTAGTAATTGGTTGTTTTGGACCATTTCTAGCTCTTTTGAAGTTCCCTGTTTAAAATCCGCCTCTGGGCGTTTTTTCTGGCTATACTACTCAGACAAGCTCCTCGTGGTCCTGCAGAGTGGTCCTAGCTACAGAGAACTCAGAAAAGCGACTACTTTCTGGATTTAAGTATCTTTGATGTTTTTTTTACTTGAAATAGCTTCTCTAGCTTACCCTAAACAAGCTTAAACTGTTTTTTAGCTGTTTGCTGCATTATTTTAATATCTGCACTTAAAGTTACATTTTAGTCGAATTTGATCGAAAGTTTGTTTGTTTGTTTAATTTAACTGTTGAGGATGCCCACTAAAGTGTGCTAGCCTGTGTAACTGATTTATTACTGTTTCTGCATTTTCTGTGTGTTTCTATCTAAAAACAAAAAAAAAAAATAATCCTTGTTTTCCCGCCTCTCCTCGACTAGTTTAGACCAGTTTACAGGCATTGCTGTATTCTGGGCTGTGGTGTAGTTCCTGTGTTGTCCATTACCTTACTTGGATAGAAGGAAGTTTCTTTGCTCACCAGTGGGAGTGGGGAGCCTTGAGCAGCCTACCTGTCCCTGTAGGAAGTGACCTCAGCACAAGAGCTGTAGTAATTGGTTGTTTTGGACCATTTCTAGCTCTTTTGAAGTTCCCAGTTTAAAATCCTCGTTTGCACGGCTTTGCGCATTTGTGCGCATAGCGCAGCACCGGTTAAACAAGGTTAAACTTCTTCTGGCTCCGCCAAGTCTGCTCTTCAAATTTTCCCTTAAGGAAGCTCTACTCTTAGTATAATCAGACTACTCGCTATATTATAAGCCTAGCACTTGTTCTCAAAACTTCTCTACTAAGTAAGCACTCTCGTACTAAGTAAGCACTACATCCACCTACCACTCCTGTGATTATCCACTTCCTTTAAAGGCACAGCACTCCCTTATACTGTTCTAGCATGTCGAGTGGTAGATTACTGGCGTCCTCTCCAGTTCAGCTGGTTAATCTGGGTATCTTGAGACAATGCTACAATTGTCTCCTGTACACAGACAACCCTCTCCTCCTCCCAACAAACACAAATACATGTGAGAGATGCAACTATATAGCCAAACTGGAGGCTGAACTCTCTCAACTCAGGGCTGGCATGACCAGACAGGAGGAGATGGTAACCACACACACAACAAACCCAGTCCCACATAGACCTACCACAACTGCAAACCAAACACATAAAAACACAAAGACATACTCGGAGGCTCTAATAAAAAACTTACCAAAACAACAGAGGCTCCCAAAGCAGACATCCAAAAATCCACCACATCAAAACAAAACACATGCAACACATACTTCAATAAATCAGTGTGTCAATCAATCACAGCCCTTAAGGCCAAACACCATGCCTGATACACTAGTAATAGGTGACTCTATAGTCAGACACACTGATGTCCCGCTTACCAGGCTGAACAAGGAGAGGGTGACTGTGAGCTGCCTATCGGGAGCTAGGATCCGCCACATAACACACGCACTCAGGTCACTCCAAAGCAAGTACAAATATGACTCCGTCATTGTCCATGCTGGCATGAATGACCTGAGACGTACCTCCCTGGACTACATGAAAAGAGACATAGAGGAGCTCTCTGATTATGTAGCCCAGGCTGGTATGACCCTGACCCTGAGCAGCATCTTGCCCTCACCAAGAATGATGCCACAATACAAAGACAAGATGATCAGCTTTAATAATTGGCTCAAGTACTGGTGTCATTCTAAGGGGATCCAATGTCTGTCTGCCTGGGATGACATGTTGGACAAGCCACGCTGCTTCACAAGGAACGGCTTGCACCTGTCACCACTGGGCTTCCGGATATTGGCTAAGGCTCTTGCCACCCCTATAGTGCCTTTTTTAGGCAAGGCTCAAAAGACAAATCCACCTCCTTAGAAAACAAAAATGGAAAAAAACTAAGGGTAATGCTGCTCAATGCCAGAAGTCTAAATCTCAAGATGCAGGCACTCGATGCACTCCTCAGTATGGAGAACATCGACGTCTGTGCAGTAACTGAAACCTGGTTCAAGGCTCCTGAGAGCACCCCAGCGCTACCAGGCTATACCTCGTATCATGCTTTTCGGCCCCAAAACCCGGGCGAACCACAAAGGAGGAGTGTCCATATTCATCAAGGACACTCACACCTCCAGTTTAGTAGCAACACATGAAGCATCGGAGACCATACAGGTGCAACTAACCATAGGCAAAACTGCTATACAACTGGTAGCATGTTACAGACCACCCTCCCAATCTCAGGAACCCCACTCAGCCTTCCTGAAGACATTGGATGATATGAATGTATCACAAAATACCATCATACTGGGAGACTTCAACTACCCAAACATAGATTGGGTACATGATTCTAGCCCTAACACCCTAGCCCAAAGGTTCCTGGAATTCATAAATTCAAATGCACTGGAACAACTAGTCACCTCTCCCACTAGGGGAGATAATATACTAGACCTGATCATCACAAACATGGGGACAAAATGCTCCACACCAGAGGTATACCCCTCACTAGTGAGATCTGACCATAAACTAATCACCCTGGATATACATATCCCACCTCCACCCCCAGCACAAAAGACCACAGTGAAAAACTTCTCAAAAGCAGACTTCACTCTTCTTAAGACTGAGATGATATCCTTTAAGCCCATTGGGCCAGTGGATACCAAATCCCACAATGCCGAATCCTTCACAAATGCTTTCTATGGACATCTCCAAGAATGCATGGATCATGCAATCCCAAATAAATCCAAGTCCCTCTCCACCAAAGGCAAGCGTCCTGTCTGGTGGACCTCAGCCATTAACAAATTGTATAACAAAAGAAGGAAGCTACTGCACGACAGAGCAAAATCCCATAAAGGGAAGACATCTCTGATCAACACTAGCAGAAAACTACGTTCTCTCATAAAAACATCCAAGGCCAACTTTGAGAGAAAAATCGCTAAGGACACTAAAGATAACCACAAAGCCTTCTTTAGCTATGTTAGAAACCTGGGCGGAAACCCTCAGATATGCTAAGAGTTAGTTCACAACAACAAAAAATACACTGAACCCACAGATATTGCCAACATTCTGGCTGACAGGTTCAGTGCAAATTTCTCCCCTCCCTCACCCCCAAAAGAAGAAATACTTATCCCAGCTGAATGTAATCTTCCTGTCATCTCAGATGTCCAAGTGAGAGCCGCCCTCAACAAAGCTAAAAACACAGCATCAATGGGACCTGACGGTATCCCGGGTTGTGTGCTACGTGAACTCCAAGAGGAGCTAAACCCGCACATAAAACTGCTATTTAACCTTAGCCTTACTACAGGATATGTACCTGAACACTGGCGTACAGCACCAGTGGTCCCACTCCACAAAGGGGGTACCTCTACAGTCCCTGGGAACTACCGCCCCATAAGCTTAACCAGCCTGGTCTGCAAAGCTATGGAAAGAATCATTATGGAACTCATAAACAGAGACATTGGGGACCTACAGACACTTGACCCCACCCAGTTCGGCTTTGTAAAGTGCAGATCCTGCCTTTTGAACCTGGTTGACTTTTTCAAAACAGTCACTAGAGCTATTGATGAGGGCAAAGCAGTCCATACAGCCTACCTGGACTTGGCTAAGGCCTTCGACACAATACCCCACTCAGGCATCATAGATAAGCTCAACAGCTTAAACGTAAACCCTTATGTCACTAGATGGGTTGCAAACTGGGTAAAGGACAGAACCCGTAAAGTTAAAATCGCTGGAGCAATGTCAGACTCAAAGCCAGTCACAAGTGGTGTCCCACAGGGATCTGTCCTGGGACCCCTCTTGTTTGGCATTTATTTCTCAGATGTGAAAGCAAACATGGGAGGGTTGTGGCTGACAAAGTTCACAGATGACTGCAAACTAGGCGCCATAGTCGATACACCAGCTGACACATACATCCTACAAAAAGGCCTCACTGAAATGGACAACTGGTGCTGGAGTCATGGCCTTAAACTGAATGCCAAAAAATGTATAGTCATCCCCTTTGGGAAAAACAAAGTGCCCACAAATTATCACATAGGCGGTAACCCACTGAGTACAGAAAAAGTAATCAGAGACCTGGAGACCCAAGTTGATAGTGACCTCTCATTTGACACCCACGTTGCCAAAGTGATTAGAAAGACTTTCTACCTTGCCCACCTTATCATTCACATCCAGATCAAAGGAGGTCATTGTGTCCCTGTACTCCTCCCTTATCAGGCCCATGACTGAGTACAATGCCCCATTTGGTATGTACCTCACCCTGCACTTGCAACAGCTAGAGAGACCCCAAAAGTACCTCACCAAGAGGATCAAGGGTCTCAAACATATGTCATATGCTGCCAGACTAAAGAAACTCCAGCTCTATTCAGTAGCATACCGCCTACTCAGAGGTGATCTGTGCCTGACGTACAAGGCCATGTCCAACCAGGAATTGATGGACATGCTCCACCTCAAAAAATCCAAATCCATCAGAACCATGAGAGCTAAAGATTTGAACCTCAGCACAAATATGAATAGGACATGCTGGAGGGACAGATTCATAACTCAGAGGCTTCCCATACTCTGGAACAGAATCCCAGTTTATGTTAGGCAGAGCCCCTCACTGACTCTCTTCAAAGAAATCTTGACGAGTGGATGGGAGATCGTAGGTTTACCCCAGGGGTAATCTCTGTGTCACTACTAGACAGAGGCACAGTAATCTAATTCTATTATGTATGGGGGTCTTCACTGTGTCACTACTAGACAGAGGCACAGTATTCTAAATCTATTCTGTTCACTTTTGTACCATTACATGGGGTGGCGAAAGCCACATCACTATGGATAGGCTTATAAATGCCCCAAGGCAGATAACCTAGTACCAAACTATGAAACTATGAAACTATGTCAAAAGTAAAAATCCTATGTATTTCACCAGAAAATAAGTTTTCAGTGATAACATTCCATGGGTACAATACAATGCTTTCAAATATTCTGCACTAGGTTTTGAGGTGAACTCCTGCTCAATCTGCTGAGTATAATAATGGCCTACAGCAGTTATTTACTGAGTTGTTATTACATTACAAGTAAAAATCCTATTTATGTTTCCTAAATAAAGACTTTTTTGTCACCGGACTTATGATCCCCCTCCTTAGTTTAGACCCATGTATAGTAACTGTATTACAAGAAGGTAAATGTGTATTTGTCTTTAGAACTGGAATAACCAGCTAAGTGCATCTTATATCTGAGAATCATGAGGGTTGGGAGGATGGCCTAATGGTCAACGTGTTTGCCTTACAAGCACAAGGTGCAGGGTTTGAGTCTCACAAGGGATAATTGGCTAGGCTTAAAATGGCTCACAAGAGCAATTAGCTTAGTACTAATCTATGAACCTATGATCTATTATTCTGAGAAATTTCCTATAACTCTTGTACAGTTGTAGAAAATTGTATTTTATTGTGAGGTTCCACTGGCAGTCTTATGCAGCCATTTGGATGCCCATGTTTTATCACTTGTTTCATAGAAAATGTCTATTTTGCATATTTTCAAGCTGATAAAATTATTATGTACTAGAGTAACATTTCTGGCATGTTCTTATGAAGTGAAAACCAAAATAATACTATATTCATGGAGAAAGTAATATTTTTTTGTCATTTTTGCATGTTTTGGCAAAACAGGCATATTTTGCATGCTCTGAGAAGCATTGCCACATTTGAAATGTTCTTGTCTACTGCACACAAAAGCTACTGGGCTGTTCAAAACAACATGAAAGGGGTTTTATGAAGGGGTCTTGTCCAGAAAATTTCATAGGATTGTCGTGAAGCAGTAAATGGAGATACCCATTTAAAGTTAGGATGGAATTTGGACAAGAATGGCGCTTATAACTTAACAGTCTGAAACTTTTACAAAACAGTGAGCTGAAAACAAATACTAATGTAGATTTCAGTCTTCTTCTGACTAAAATTAGCAAAAGCCATGAAACAACACAAACATATAATGCTGATGTGACTTCAGACCTAAAACAACTGTTCCCATTTGTATAATATACATTGAAGCATAAAAAGCAGTATTAAACTGTTAACTTTTTTTTGGCAGTCCCCATGGAAGCTTCTACTCTCCACTGTCTGTGTGCTCTCTGGCTTTAGAAGCTTCTCCTTGACGGGTTAAACACTCTGTGGTCATCCCCTGCCCAACAGACTCACTCAGCAAATACCTTGTGAAAGAGAATAAATCTGCTTAAGTTACCTGCCTGAAGCAGCTCCAAAAACAAACTAAAAAGCACAGCTTTCTAAACTCTTCTCCCAACGGGTTAAACACTCTGTCGTCATCCCCTGCCCAACAGACTCGCCAGCAAAATACCTTGTGAAAGAGTATAAATCTGCTTGTTACCTGCCTGAAGCAGATCCAAAAACAAATTAAAAAGCACAGCTTTCTAAACTGTAGGTGTTCCTTCTATTGCAATTTATCCACACACCGAATCTGTTTTTAAAACTATCTGCTTTTAAAAAAGTAAACTGCTCCTTATTTAAAGTATTACTGCAGGACAGATGAGCATACACACAGGTTCGTTTTTCTGGCTGTAGTAACTTACTTTGGCCACCAGGCGGCAACACAATGCCAGCAGTCTACCACAATCCTTACTGTTTTAACTAATAATACCAATAGCTTTTAGTTTAATGTTGTTTTAACTCTCAATAGTTCCAGTATATGTAGGTTTAATGTTGCCACCCACACTCTAGAGTGTTGTTTAACCCCTAGTACATCTTCTGATCCCTTTGTCACCTGTTTTTAAACTTATCTGCAACATTCCATCTCTGGCTTGCTCTCATTACATCTTCAACTCTGATTTTCACAGTTGCTTCCTTTCTATTTGTTTCAGTGCTGTTTCACACTGCTGACCTGACCCTGTCAGTATTGGTTCCAACCAGCTAGGCCACTGTGATATCCATCTCCAGTCTCTATTCCAACCCCTCCCCCAGTTTCTTTCACTTTCTTTTCTTTCCAACCCCTCCCCCAGACTCTTTAACTTTGCCTTCCTTCCCATGGAGCCATCTTTAAAATCCTTCTAGCTTTCTGTACTGTCCACATGGAAACTTCTACTCTCCCCTGCCTGTGTGCTCTCTGGCTTTAGAAGATACTGTGTACGGCATACTGTTTTATTTATTGCAATTTACACTGCCACTAAGCACTGTTTGTCAGTGCAGAGTTAACTGTGCTTGCTAAAAGTTGCTTTATCTGTACAAGCTACTGCATTTTACTTCTAGTACTACATTGCAGTTTAAGCAGAATTGTCTTCTGCTCTGCTTATAGGGCTCAGTTAACTGTGTTAGTTAAAAGTTGCTTTATCTGTACAAGCTATTGCATTTACTCATAGTGCCTCATTACAGTTTTTTAAAAATGTTTGTTTTCTGTTCTTCTTACAGAGCTTAGTTAACTGTGTGTTTGTTAAAAGCTGCTTTCTGTTTCTTTCACTTTCTTTTCTTTCCAACCCCTCCCCAGACTCTTTAACCTTGCCTTCCTTCCTGTGGTGCCATCTTTTACCACTCTGAACTACTCTAATCTTTTCCCTATACCACTGCTAGAATATCCCTTACCCCTTGCATACTTTCATCTGAACTTACCTTACACTCCACTGAATGTTTTTCACTTTTGACCTTGATTCTTCCTTTCCTTGGCTCTACCAACTCTGTTCACCCTATGGGCTCACTCTGCTCTCCTACCCTACCCCCAAATTCCACCCACCTCCAATACCCGTACACGTATATTTAGCTTGCCACTCCAACCACATCCACCATCCAATCCTAACTACCCATCATACCCCCAAAATCTCCTCCCACAGTTCACCCGTTATAGTAAGCCTAACTTTCAGAATTTACTGCCAAACACAACTTATCCTGAAAAACTACTAAACAATTAACCTAAGCCATAATCTCTTACTCAAACTAACTTCACAACTTAACTCACCCCCTACGTCTACTCTAATAACCAACATCATGACCATAAAATCTCTATCCCTACTTACTCAAATAATACTTCTAATTACCTTAACTTACCTAAATTATATCACCCAACCTACTAATGCAAACCACTTCCCCCATTTCACACCACTATCCCATCCTCTACAAGGTACACATCTACTGTTACTCATATATCTCCCAGTCTCTACCCCCTCAACACTAGCATGCTCTTCCCCTATAGACTCCTACCTAACTCTAAAAACACTGTTCCCAACTACACTAATGTCCACAAAACTCTCTACCTGTATACTACACCCCAAACAAACCAAATACCTCATCCACCATCTTATCTCTATCCTTCTCTCTGAGACATCCCCCCAAACCCAGGCCCCCCTACCACACTACATCCAACCCCCCAAGCAACAGGCAAACCCCTCCACTTCTCAGCTCTAAATGCTCAGAGCCTATGTAACAGAATTCCAAACCTTCATGCCTGGCTTCTACATAAACAGCCCGATATTCTCTCCATCTCAGAAACCTGGCTTAAGCCCCACATACAAGATTCTCCATCTCAGAAACCTGGCTTAAGCCCCACATACAAGATTCTGAAATAACTCCTCCCAACTACTGCATGTTAAGGAATGACAGAACACATAAAAGGGAGGTGGTGTAGCACTCCTTTACTCAGCATCCCTCTTAGTCACCCCCTATACCAAACCGTTTCCCAAATTTGGCAAGGCAGAAATAATACCAGCCCTACTCCACCTAAACAGGCATAAACTCATATTTGTTCTCTCCCTCTATATTCCCCCCTGGTGACAATATCTCATCCCTTGAAGATATTCTCTCCTGGGTCTCTACCATAATTACTCATGAAACCATAATCCTGGGGGACATGAACATAAACTGGGCCACAATCCAATCTCCCTCTAACTCACTCAATATTAACTTATATAAGTTTACACAACTAATCAATTCCACTACTAGGCCTTCCAAGAACTCCATCACAGGAACTACAACAGACTGGATTCTAGTATCCCATCCTCACTATATCTCTGATAGTGGTATTCTCCCAGACCCACTAGCTGACCATTTCCCCACGTTTGCCCACCGTCTCCCCTCTTCCATACAACTAACTCACACCTATATTTCCACTCATTGCCTAAAGAACTTCAATGCTGAAACCTTCTCAAATGCACTAAAAAGCACAACTGGAACCCATTAAAAACTCTTTTCCTAGATAATGCTCTATCCTACTTTAACTCTACTTTCAAAACCTGCTCAACTCCTTTGCCCCTCTAAAAACAAAATGTATAAAAAGTAACCCTGTACCCTGGTTAACCAAAAACACCTTAACTACTACGCGACTCCGTGGCAAAGCCTGGACACGTTACAACAAAAATAAAACCACTATCGCCCTAAACGAATATAAAACACTATGAAATAAAGTAAAAAAACATAATACCTTAGACCGCAAAGCCTATTTCTACACTCTCCAAACCAACCACACTACCAATCCCAAACTATTTTGGAAAGGAATCTCATTTCTCCTCAACCAGGGAAAATAAGAAAACCCTTGCCCCAATCCAGATGCCTCTGACATGGACTTAGCCACCCAATTTAACTCTTTCTTCATAGAGTCCATAAGCAAGCTCCTTCACCAACACCTCTATAACCCCTCCTCAGTGTGCTCCCATCCCTTCCTCCCCTAGCATCCCTTGCCTCCACCCTCCACCTTTCTCTATTAATCCCAGCTCTATATCCACCATAAAAAAACTTCTCCTAAAATTAAAACCTGGTTCCAATGCCCCTGATGATATTCCCTCCTACTTCCTAAAAGTAGCTGCAGAAGCCATTGCACTCCTTATCAGCATACTAATTAATCGGTCTATCTCAGAAAGCCAGGTCCCCCAGCTTTGGAAGAAGGCCTTTATTTTTCCTCTCCATAAAGGTGGCAATAATAATGACATCCCAAACCTTTGCCCTATCACCATCCTATCCCCTATTTCTAAGCTACTTGAAAAGCGTGTACACCAACAACTCTTACCCTACCTCATTAATAATCAGCTTCTTACCCCCACACAACATGGCTTTAGACCAAGTCATAGTACCTCCACTGCCCTCCTCTCTTTCCTCGAAACAATCAACAAAGCCCGCAACTATGGCCACTTTGTATCCATTCTTTTCCTCAACCTCTCTAAGGCATTTGACACTATTTCCCACAACCTCCTTCTTACCAAACTCTGTAAACTTAACCTATCCCCTTCCTCTACCCAGTGGTTCTCAAGCTATCTCACAAACAGGCAACAAGCAGTTAAATGGAAAAAAGCTACCTCACCCTTCCTTAATATATCAACAGGCATCCCCCAAGGTTACATTCTAGGCCCGCTACTATTCAACATATTCATAAATTATTTGTTTCAAGCCATTCCTAACTCCAATCTCACCCAATATGCCAATGATTCTACTATAATCTGTTCTTCCCCTTCCATCACAACTCTTAACAATCTAACACAAGCCACCTTCTCTTCCACTGAACAGTAGATGCTTGGCAATCATCTAGCCCTTAATGCAACCAAAACAAAACTTATGTTATTCAATGCATCCAAAACCTCTTCCCTAGACAAACAATCCTTCATAATTACCAGCAATAATAATAGCCCCCTAGAACTAGTCTCTGATACAAAATTACTAGGAATTATCATTGACAATCAACTAAAATTTGATAAGCTTCTGCAAACAAATATAAAAAAAAAAACATAATAAATTAGGTATGCTTTACCACCACAGTCGCTTTATCTCTCCCACCAGCAGGATTACATTAGGTAATACATACCTCATCCCATCCCTTTTATATGGTGAATCTATCCTAACCAGCCTACAATCTTCCCTCAAAATAAAACTCTCATCTTGTGCTAACAAAACATCCAAATTTGCAGCAGGTCATAGAGCCTCTTCTCACCACTGTAATTCCCTTCACCAACTAAGTTGGCTAGAATTACCAAACTTCCTCACATATACCCAGCTCATCCAAGCACACAAACTCATTCATAACCCATCTCTCTGCCTCTCCCTAGCAAATACCTTTAAAATGTAAAAACAAGATAGACTCTTAAGATCCAATTCCCAAAACCTAATTAAATTGCATAAACCAACACATCCTGCTGGGAATCAGTTGATGTCCTTCTCTCTTGCATGCCTCTGGAACTCTCTCCCTTCTCCCATCCGCACCATCAGCAGTCTCTCCTTGTTTAAAACCTCACTGCACTTGCACCTTACTTCACAATGGAAATGCTCTCGCTCTCATCCAACCTAATTCTACTACACTTTCTTCCTAACTTTCCAAAATCTGTTGCCTGTCACTACCTCCTAAAGGTTTACATCCCTTGGGACATATTCGACCAATGACTAAAAAATTACCTCATTGTAATTTCCTAGAAAAAAAAATACTACTCACTGAATTAACCTGATGTAATTTTCCTAATGAAAATCTTTTTTTTATTTATGTATTATGTAACATTTATTTGAATTGTGCAATATGGGTTTGCACTATACAAAATATGTATTTAACATTTAACTGAAATGTATAGTATGGATTTATGCTCTTTCTCTACTATGTATTTGTATTTCTCTGGAGCTTTTCTCCCCAGGACTCCATTGAAAATGGGGTCCTTGTAGCCCAATGGACTATCCTGGAAAACAAACTGTAAATAAAATAAAAATAAAATAAATAAAAAGATACCTGCTTCTGTGTCTTCTTTAGATGTAAGAACCTAAGTCTGGGGGTGTTTTATATATATTTATTCCAGTAATATTCCCTGAAAGTTTCAGGAATAAATGTTGAACAGTTTTGGAAATACATCCCTGGATTCAGAATTATTACAGCTAAAGGTAAGCCCTATTGGCAATAACTCACTACATTTCAGAGACAGCCCTACTGCAGCACTTCCATGCAAGGAGGTGTAGCGTCACAATGGGCTGTCTTACTGGCCTACTGCAAATGTAAATGAGTCATTTCGGGGGAGGAACAAAAGGTAGAGTCACGTGCTCTCCTAAGAAATACCTATGGTGAGTGATTTACTCAGCCATGCAATCAGGACCGGTGTTAACATTTTGAGGGCCCCCAGCAAATGTCAAGTGTGGGGCCTCCCTGGCCACTTCCAGTCTAAGTATCACCCTGTCACTGCCACCCCCACTAGCCATCCTTTTAGTTCATGCTGCAGGCTTTTAGGAGTAGTACACACAGACAGAAGTGTAGCTACAATGATCTTATTACAATAGGCCTACATACAACACTATGTTGGCCCATCTTACAAAGGGACAGTCACAGTTACTGGCATTTAAATGCAACAGTGATACATTACAACTCTATGTACAGGGCTGAACTAATGTGAAATGGAGCCCCATGCACTGCTTACTGTTTCAGCCCCTGCAAAACAAAAACAAAAAAAAAAAAACACACAAACACACACACACACACACACACACACACACACACACACACACACACACACACACATCCTCAAGAGCTCCCCTCTGTTTCTCTCCATGTTGGTCTTCCCACATTATGCACATTACTTTTTTCTTCCATTTCTCACATTTTACCTTTTTTCCTTCAGCTTTTTCAAGAAGCCATAGCTTTATATATGATCTAAAGTGCATTTTAAGTGCTTTTTTTGTTTTTAGCCAATGATGGCTTGAACAGAAATTATGATTAAAGAAAGAAATTCAGTGTTGCTGTTCAGCTTTAGTTTTCCTTGCATCTTTTCAATATACTTTCTTGGCCAAGACAGCACAGTAATAACCATTTAGGAAATAACACCAGTATGCCAGTGCCCCCAGAAGCCATAGGGGTTGTAGATGCCCTGGGTTGCATTTTCTATCATTTCCCAACCTTTTAATCCAAAAGTAGCCTGAACAAAAATTATGAGTAAGAAAAAGAATTTCAGTCTTATTTTTTTTCTTTCAGTGAAGACATACGTTGTGCCCAAGGCTTAAAGTTCAAAGCTGACAAAATAGTAGTTCAAAATAAATTAACAAGCCAATTGTTGTGAGAATACACAGATCCTGTCTGGGAATACTGCCCACCTCCCTGATCCCACCAAAAAGACAGTTAATGCCTATGCATCCCTCTGGTGTTAGATTGGGAGGAAAGCAGAGGTTCAAATGGCCACAGTCATATATTCCAAGTGACTGCTAAAATACATATACATAGCATGCCTACTCACTCATCAATCCAAACCTCCAATGGCAACCAGCTGTATACGTGCCTGATGTTTGATTGTGAGGAAAGTGAAAAATAAAATTATGATTGCTATAATGTATTCTACTTTGCTGCTACCAGGAAGTACACAGCCCCTACAGGAATTAAAGTAACCTACTTTGTATACCTATCAGGTCTGTTAGAAAAATAAAGGAAACAATGACTACACAATCCCCAGCCCCTACATAACCTACTGTAAATTTCTGTACACAAACATCTGTGCAGGGATGTTTTAGAATGTTTGTGGTTGAGGACAGAGGTCATTATCAGTTTTATCCTAACAGGGTCATATCACAACCCCATTCAGGCTAAAGAGTGCAATCACAAAATGAAAGCATTTTTTTCTCATGTTTTCTTAACCAAAAACAGCTTTTTTGGGGTCCATACACAGTCAAGGATGATTAAAGGAGCCCCCTGTATCCATTTACCCTGTATCCATTTATACAGTCTGGGGAGTAGGGGGCACTAGATTCCTATAATATCTAAGTGTCCAAATGTTCTGTGACATATTTTAAGCCTTACTTTTGAAATATAATCACTTGTTAGCTACATTTTTTATTGAAACCCAGAAGAATAATGTGTGTGCCCCGACATTAGTCATCAGTGATTTTTTTACACACACACACACAAACACACACACACACATATCACAGCAATGCTAGTTTTGTACTTATTTCAGCAAATAGCAAACATTGTACAACACTAGTACTGCTACACAAGATCAGTGAGTGCTGTTTAGCAGTCATCAAACAGCAGCAGGGATAAGTCATTTTTATTTACCTCACTGAGTAGTAAATTAATACCTATCACTATCCCTAACTTCACAGATATTCCCTGATTTTGCCTCATAATTTTGCTCTGTCACAATAAATCCAGTCATGAGTTTTATACTTCTTATTGTCTAAAAAATGCATATTGATGCAAAATGTGTTATTCTAGTAACTTTTTAAGTGAGTTAGAGTAATATTTAAAATGTGTTCCTCATTTTGAGACTTTATTATGCTATTATTTTTGTCACTGAGCAGAATTCTTCAGCAAAGACGTTGAGAGTTATGGTATCTGTTTATCTGCCAGTATGTATAAAAAACTTGAAAGAAAAAAAAACATCCCTGAAGATTAGAAGCATCAGCTCTTCTTAAACTCCAAGGTGTGCACTGAGACCGGTCACCCTGGGATGCTGATCTCTCTAGTGCTTACTTTGGGTTCATATTATATGATCAAACAGTAGAAATAACAAATGATCTATTATCGAACCCAAATGTACAAAACCACAGAATGTCGAAGGACCAGATCAGCAAATTTTTTTCCCAGGAAAAAAATCCATTGATCAAAAAAAGAAGAAAAATCTACAGGCAACATAAAGTGGGGGGCTTCACCCCTCCCCCATCCCCCCACCTTAAATATACCAACTCCAAGATCGCACCACTGTGAAGAAAACAGCAAAGTTCAGAGAACAGCCCACCGAATGCTTTCCCTAGGAAGAAATTCGCTGATCCGTTCCTTTGATAGTCTGTGGTTTTGTGCATTTGGGTTCAACAAATGACAGTTCGCTATTTCTAGCATTCGATCATGTAATAGGAACCCCTTACTTTGATTATGTTCATTATCAGCTTTGTCCTAATAGGGTTATATCACAGTCCTCTTCAGGTTAAAGAGTGTAATCGAAAATTAATAAATTTTTTCTCCTCACTTTTCCCTAACCAAAAGCAGCTTTTGTGGGGCCCCCACACAGTCAAAGATGATTAAGGGGCCCCCTGCAGCCACAGGTATTGCAGGTACCTAAAGCTAGCTATGTTAGTTTTAGTGAAGAGGATGTCCACCAACAGGATTTAAATAGGCCAGGGGCATTATGTCAGTGGTAAAATATTTAATGAAATTGTAAAGCTTGTTACTTGACAAATACTGTTACTATAACTAAAGATCTTTGAATTTTGAAGGAGATAATAAATAAGAGTCATTGTTACTCACCTGCTTTATTAAGTATACATGATTGCTGTACTAGCTTTTGTTGGTTTGACAGACATGTTACAAAATATCAAGATAAGATAACTTGCAGTGGTTGGGGTCCCCTCGGGACCAGGGTTCACTGGTGCCTAAAGCCGGCTATGCATGCAATTCATAGAACATTTCACTGTGTAAATCATCATCAACAGCCACATTAATTAAAATGGTCAAAAGCTCACATTTACCCATTTCTTCCAGTGGGTGAGATCACATTAGAGGTAAGTGCTGGGAAGTTTAGTGGACAGATAGTGTTGAGGGGGGGTGTGCGTGTTTGTGTGGTTGTGTGTGTGTGAGTGAATGTGTATAGAGGTATGAGTGGTTTCACATGAGTGTGTGTGTGTGTGTGTGTGTGTGTGTGTGTGTGTCTGCGCGCGCGCTTGCGCCTATGTCTGTGCGTGTGTCTGTGCATGTGTGTGTGTGCGTGGGTGGGTGTGTGTGTGAGTACATGCCTGGGTGGTTGCAATAAGGGGATTAGATAGGGAATACGACAGGTGTGTGTGTGTGTGTGTGTGTGTGTGTGTGTGTGTGTGTGTGTGTGTGTGTGTGTGTGTGTGTGTGTGTGTGTGTGTGTGTGTGTGTGTGTAAGTTGGAGGGGTGTGACTGCCATAACTTTAAACTCCCTTTGGCTAATGAGCAAATTCTGCATTTCTGAGGTTAGGACAAAAGACACTAGGAACTTTTAAATATTACCTTAAGTAATTTCAAACATTAACAGAAAGACATAAGGGTGTACAGTAGACACCAGGGACACTCTTTAATATTAACCTAATTATTTAATTGCAAAGTTAACAGCACACAGGTTTTGCATCGCAAGCATATTATGGGTGCTAAGAATTATGAAACGTTGGCATTAACAGACTGTAATAGTTCATGACTTATGATTGCAAGGTTCATGATTTCCAGATGAAGCCAGGGAACACTAGATATTACCAGGAAATCTTTTTAAGTATTACTCTAGTCCACTTAAAAAGTAAATAGGGTAACAGGTTGTGCATCCTGTTGCATTTTCTGAATAATTAGAAGAATGAAACTCTAATGTCTGCCATTACTGAGGGACTGTAATCATTCACAACTTACAAATCATCATCATCATCATTCTCTTTCGGCTTTTCCCGTTAGGGAACACAGCGGATCATTCATCTCTTTCCCTTCTCTTCCTCCTCTGCATCCTGTCACACCAACCCAACCTGCATGATTCCTAATCCTATCCATCCTAGTCACACCGATTGCAAATCTTAACATCTTTACTCTGCCACATCCAGCTCTGACTCCCTGCCTTTTGTCAATGCCACTGTCTACACATATATTCTGTCTTAGCCCTGCTGACCCTCATTCCTCTGCTCTCTAGAGCATATCTCCACCTCCCAGAGTCTGTCCGGGCCTCCTGTCTGATCTCATCTGTCAACCTGTCCATCACCACTCTGCAGTCCTCACCACTGTCACACTACCCTCGTACATATCCTACCACCACTCTACGTGCTTCTCTGCCTCTCCCGACTTGCAATGCAACTCCTCCTGACCTTCTCTGTATTTCTCCATCAAACACTCTCAGAGCAACATTGCTTCTGTAGTGCTTTCCTTTCCTGGCATGAAACCACTGCTGATTTCCCATAACTTCAAGCTGTGACTAATCAGTTTTTATCTCTGTAGTTACTGCAGCTCCTGCACATCACCCTTATTCTTAAAGATAGGTACCAAAACACTTTCAGGCATCCTCTGACTTTCCAAAATTTCATTAAACAATCTAGTTAGAAATTCCCTGCCATTTCTCCTAAGCACCTCTATGCTGCCATTGGTATGTGTCATCTCTCTCCTCTCTTGTGAGAGTACCTTTCCCACTATCCTTATCATCACCCCATGCTGCTGCACTTCCTTCCAGCTCTGTCCCTCTGTCTATAATAATCGGCAGGTCCTTTCTCCACTGCCTCCCAGTGCCTGTCTTAACTCTTCCCTAAACTCCACTTCACATCACACCTTTTTAACTACCATTTAATCCAAAATCCACAATCATCTGACCTTCTGCATTCCTCTCTCCTTAACACCATACCTACCCACTTCCTCATTCATTCACAACTTACAAAGGGGAGTAATAAATAAGAGGCAACATCAAGGATGTTCCATTAACTCAGGAAGAGGTAAAAAGTATGAAGGTGTGTCTGTTTGTACGCGTGTGTGTGTTTATGTGCATATTTGTGTGGGAGTGTGTGAGGGGAGTGCCTAGGCCAGCTTGATGTACTACAGCAAAGTGCATCTTAGTGCTTGTGATAATCACCAAGTGATTCACAAACATGCAGATTAGTCAATAATGAGTTCTTTCTCGTGTCTCTGAATTGCTGGTTCCTGCGATCACGCTAAAAAGCCCTTTTGCCAAAGGTGTACCCTTAGTGGCTGTCCTTTTTCTGAATCTAGGCCATAGGCTTTTAAATCAAAGCACTAAAATAGCCCAAAATGGACAACATTCTAGAGAGTGAACTGAAAATATTCAGCAGTTCAGGGGTTAAATGTGCCCTCAGTAGATGCTGTTGCATCTCTCACCACAGTGACATTTTAATGCACATTCTAGTCTTTACTTTTCCATGATTCAACTGGAGTTTATCAGATACCAAGGAATATGTTGCATTCTGCTAACCATAAGTACAATTTTATACTGTATTTTGCACTTTTAAACTGTATTTTTGCTATATTGCTAATTTTTTAAAAACTGTCTTGCTGATTTGATGCACTTTTTGTCTGCTGTAGCATACACTAGATTCAGACCTGATGGATTTGGTTCTGTTTGTTAAGCTGAGCAATAAACCCAACTATCTTTTCTTGGAGAGCCCCCCCCCCCCTTCACTCTTGTGGCAGGAGAGTACAGTTAGGACTCATCTGATTAAAGGTTGCAGGCAGGGCTCAGTTTTGAGCTTTTTATTGATTAAATTGTTTAATTCAGTCTGTTCAGTGTTTTAACACAACTCCACAAAGTCAGGCGGCCAGCCACTGCTCTGCTGTATTCATCTGTACAATCCAAGGAATCTGTTGCATTCTGCTAACTAGAAGTACAATTTTATACTGTATTTTGCACTTTTAAAATATATTTTTATTATATTGCTGATTTTTTAAAACTGTTCTTGCCGATTTCTTGCACTTTTTGTGTGCTGTAGCATAGACTAGATTCAGATCTGCTGAATCTGGTTCTTTTTGTTAAATTGAGCACTAAACCAGGCTATCTTTTTTTGGAGAGGGCCCCCTGTACCCATGTGGCAGGAAAGTGCAGTTAGGACTCATCTGATTGAAGGTTGCTGGTACAGGGCTCTGCTTTGAGCTTTTTTATTGGTTAAATTGTTTAATTCAGTGTGCTCACTGTTGCTACATGGGCCCTGCACTTGTTTTAACACAGCTCCACAGAGTTAGGTGACCAGACACTGCATTGCTGTATTCCTCTGTTTACACGTAGAGCACCACGATACACCATTGTGAACTAATGCACAATGAGGGGAATCATTGGTGGTTATAGATGCAAAAACTTCAGTAGATACATTTTCCCATAGTAGCTGCCCGTGATCCAGACGAAAAGTCCTTAAATTGCACTTAGCTGTTAAGAGAGCACCTCAGTTGCGCTTAAGCAGTCCCAAAGCCACTAAATCTACAATAGTCTCATGCCATTTAGAGAACCCCTGCTAGTATATACCCTTTATAGCGCACCCCATTAGTAAAGACCATGCTTAGAGCACCCAGTTATACCACACCCCTCCGTTTTCTCTCCCTACTGTGAAAATAGGATTTAATCTAGCATTATGGATGGTTAGTTTCCCTCCATTTCTGCTACCAGCCTGATTGACATGGGTATTTTAAGGCAGTGTAGCAATTGCCTCATGTAGACCAACAAGCCTCTACTCCTTAATCATCCAAGTATAATTTGTGAGAGATGCATCTGCACTAAGAATCTGGAATCCTTGCTCTCTCAGTCACAGAACAGTAACACTGAACAGGTTGTCAGCTCACATATTACACCTCCTTCACAAATCATGCATTCGATACATAAACCATCACACGTGGAGGTACTCAACAGAAACCTACCTAAACACCATAGACCTTCCAAACACAAACATGCTACACCTAATACAGCACCTGCAGTACTCAATACATATAAAAACAAAAGCATCAGCGTCTCACCAAATAAGCCCCTAAGGCAAAGCACATCTAAACCAATTTCTTTAGTCATAGGTGACTCCATTGTGAGACACACAGATGTCCCACTCACAAGGCTGGACAAGGAGAAGATTACGGTCAGCTATCTATTGGATGCTAGGATCTGTCACATCACACATGCACTCAGGTCTCTCAACAGCAAGTATCATTATGACTCCATCAGAGTTCATGTTGGTGTAAATGACTTGAGATGTAGCTCACTGGATTATATGAAGAGAGACATGATTGAGCTCTCTGAATATGTGCTCCAGGCATGTATGTCCCTAGCCTTGAGCAGCATTCTACCCTCACATAGGATGATACCACAATATAAACAAAAAATGATTGACTTCAACAATTGGCTTAGTTTCTGGTGTCATTCTAAGGGGATCCAGTTCCTGTCAGCCTGGGATGACACGGTTGATAGACCACACTGCTTTGCCAGAGATGGTCTTCACCTGTGACCTCTAGGCTTTCGGTTATTGTCTAAGGCACTTCCCTCCCCCATAGTGCCTTTTTTAGGTAAGGTCTCAAGAACAAAATTTCCCACGTGAAAATATCACTCACAAATAAATTAAAGTTGATGCTGCTAAATACTAGAAGTTTAAATCAGAAACTGCACTTTCTGGAAGCAATCCTCTCCCTGGAGGATGCTGACGTCTGTGCAGTCACAGAAACTTGGTTCAGGTCCACAGAGAGTTCCCCAGCCTTGCAAGGCTGCAATGTCTTCCACACTTTCAAACTAAAAATGAACATGTGAGAATCAAAGGAGGAGGAGTACCTATCTTCATCAAAGATAAATACCCCTCTAGACTGGTTAGACAGGAAACTTTATGGAATTACTCCATGTTCAACTAACTGTGGGTAAGACCCCCCCCCTTCTAGTCATCATTAGCTATAGGCCCCCTTCAATGAACCATGATACCGACACTGCTTATTTGGACCTGCTTCAGTCAATCAAACAGTCTCGTCATGGGCGATTTTAAATATCCCTCATTGACAGGAAAACTTATACGAGTACCCACATGCTCACTCAAAGGTTCCTAATGTCTTGGAAGAAATAGCATTCAACCCCACAAGGGGCTCAAATATTCTCGACCTGGTCCTCACCAACATGGGTGACCATTGCACCACCACAAGTATAGGACCCTCACTGGTTAAATCTGATCACAAATCAGTCACATTTTGAAGTAGCTATAACACCTGAACCCTTTTTAGGTAAAATCAGGCCAACAAATTGCACCAAAGCTAATTATACCCTCCTAAGGGATGGCATAAATAATTTCCACGCTCCTGTTCTCACAGATGGCATTGACAACTATACTTAGGTACACACAAATGTCCTGTACAATCATTTATACAAATGTATTGACTCTGCTGTACCTGATAGGATCAAAACAAGATCCTCCAGAAAAAAGCAAGCCTCCCTGGTGGACATCTAGCATTAAAAAGTTATACAACAAGATGGAGAAGTTGCTGTCTAAGAATAAAAAAAGAGAGGTCCCAGCACTGGAAGAACACTGTCCTCTGCTTGAACAAACAAGTAAGACAACTTGTAAAATCCTCTAAGGGCAACTTCAAAAGAAAAATAATTAGCAACCATAGCTAAGGATAACCATAAGGAATTTTTCAGCTATATCCATAACTTAAAAGGTAGGACCCAGACTTGTGCTGAACTAGCTGTGGATGGCATCACACACACTGATCCTGTGAAAATAGTTAACCTATTAGCTGACAGGTTTGGCGAACATTTCACCCCATTGTCCCCTCCAAACATTGCACAAAGCATTCCCTCTACATCTCCCCCACCTTGCATCTCCAAAGAGCAAGTCATTAATGCTCTCTCCAAGGTCAAAAACACAGCCTCCATGGGACCGAGTGGCATCCCAAGTTGCATTTTAAATAGTCTAAAACATGACTTAGCAACTCCATTAGGTACTCTGTTCAACCACAGCCTGAGTACTGGTTTTGTCCCTGCTGAATGGAAAACAGCAGCCGTCATCCCCCTTCATAAAGGGGGTACAGCAACAGACTCTGGGAACTACAGACCCATAAGCTTAACCAGCCTTATCTATAAGTACATGGAACAAATCATCATGGACCTTATAAATAAGGATATAGGTGATCTCCAAACCCTTGATCCAATGCAATTTGGTTTTGTCAGAGGTAGATCATGCCTGTTAAATCTGGTGGACTTCTTTGAAAACATCACCAGAGACATAGACAAAGGCAAATCTGTGCATACAGCCTACCTTGACTTAGCCAAGGCCTTTGACATAATCCTCCATTCAGACATCATTAATAAACTCTCCCAGTTCAATATCAACCCTTATGTCATCAGGTGGGTTGCTAACTGGTTCACCAACAGATCACACTCAGTCAAAGTTAGGGACTTTACCTCAACCAGCAGACCTGTCACCAGTGGGGTTCCACAGGGGTCAGTGCTGGGCCCCCTATTGTTTGGAATATACTTCTCAGACGTTCAGGCCAAAACAGAGGGGCTGTGGCTGACTAAGTTTGCTGATGACTGCAAATTAGGTGCAATCATTGACTCCCCAAATGTTGTCAATATACTTCAAGAGGGACTTACATGAACCAATGACTGGTGCCAAAGCCATGGACTCAAACTCAATGCTAAAAAATGCATTATCATCACCTTCAGTAAAAACAATATCCCTGCAGACTGTCATATAAATAATAATACCCTAAGTAACAACTTGGTAGTAAGAGACGTGGGAATGTAAGTTGATCATAGCCTAAACTTTGACCACCATGTGTCTACTGTGGTAAGGAAAGCATTCTACATCACACACCTCATTAGCAAAGGCACTGCATCAAAAGGTAACGAGGTCATAACTCCCCTGTACTCGACCCTCATCAGGCCAATAATTGAGTACAATACTACCATTGGTATGTACCTTACCAGGCACCTACAGCAACTTAAGAGACCTCAGAGATTTCTAACCAAGAAAATTCAGGGTCTCCAGAACCTGTCATACATTGACAGACTGAAGTCACTGTCACTGTGCTCAGTAGCATACAAACTACTCAGAAGAGACTTGTGCCTGGCCAACAGAGCACTCTCAGATCCAAACCTAATGGAAATGCTGCACATCTGCAAGTCAAATGGGCCAAGGGTCACCTGCCCCAGGGACCTTAACCTGGCCTGCAACATAAATAGAACCTGCTGGAGAGACAGATATGTCTCTCAGAGTTTGACACATCTCTGGAATAGGCTATCAATTCACATCAAACAGAACCCTTCTATGACCCTGTTTAAGCATAGCCTGGATGACTGGATGGGAAACCATAAATTTGTGGTGAGAATTTTACCTATGACCCTCCTAGATATGGGCAGTCATTGCTAACTAAAATACTTTATATTGGGTTTCCCTAGTATTATATTGGGTACACATGGCTAGGCTTATAAAGACCTTTGAGTCAATAGCCCAGTAACCACCTATGAACCTAAGATATTTTTGTATGTTTTTTTTCTGTGCTCTGAGTTTTAGTGCTCATTTGATTTAGCAAGTTTGGTACTTACATTCAGTGCATTTTCTATGGTATGCTTTGTGCACTCACTCATAATATTGCTTTCTTTCACATAATCTAAAATATGATATTTGTCTGTTTTTGTTGCTTCTTTTCTGTGCCAGTGTGCAATTCTGAAAATTAGATCATTTTCTGCTGGCTTCATAGTGCCTGCTGTTTCTTTGCAAGCTAAACTGTGTCCTGTAGACACCCATAGTGCTTTCCATTTGAGATATTTTCTGAATGAGGTACATAGCATATGTTAACTTTTTCTTTTCCTTTGTTTATTGTACAATTCATGCAATGTTTTGGGTGTTTAATTCACTGTTGTTGTCACCTTTTGTTTTGACATCATCACCATATATTATATTAACCAAGATGGTTCCACTACATCTGGATGAGACCACATTGGTTGCAGTTTCAGCCAGATAAAATAAGCCTTTTAAAGAAGCTTCAACCAAATGAAAGCAAAAAAAAAGAGGTCTTGCACCCTCCATGTGGTTGATTTTCCTGCCACACCCTTATTATTTATGTATACTAAGAAAAGGCTTGCACATCCATAGAGAAGACTGAAATGCCATAAATCTTTGAGTCACTGCTGGCACACAAATACAGACTGCAGCAGCAATGATTGTCAGTTGAAAACAGTGATTGATAAGTTGCAGGTCAGGGAAGTATACTAGCCTTGTCCAGTTTACACATGACCATGGGTAAGGAAGTTGAAGGAGATTACAACCTCATGTTGTCAAGTTTTATAGCATTGCAAAGTGGCACACTGATGTTGCTGATCTCTAGAGTTTCACTATGTTTACACAGTGACATAGTCAATATTTTATGCCTCAGTCATATATGCTGCCAGTTTTTCAATTTATGGCCTTTTGACTTTTGGTATTATGGATTTAGCTGCACATTTAATAAAAATCCCACTAGCGATTCTTTCTTCTGTTGTGTTCATTTTGTGCTCTGTGTATTAGCCGTACTTTGTATAACAGCGTTTAATTGGTTGCCTGTAGCTCCAGTTGCCTTGTGGCCAAATCATAGCTTAACAACAAATTGATTTAGACTGGTTTGCCTATAAAGTTAACAGACACTAAGTAAATAAAATAAATCTAGATCAAAACAAAGCCCCACTGAAAATGAAGTTTATATGTTGCCTGATAGTGGTATTAATAGCAGTATACATCTGTCAGATTGTGTCCTGTACTCCTTAATCCAATCCCTTTATTCACTGCAGCTTAATTAAGGGTACACTTTAGATGTGGCATCTAAGCCTGGATTAACAGCCACATTTATATCTTTTTCTAATGCTATGTCACCCTGGAACACATCTGTTTTTACATTTCCAGGTTTCCAAGTGTATTTTGAAACAGTATCTGGTAGAAGATTAAGAGATATAAACGTGCAAGTCTTATGAAACATTTTCTCTGTGAAAATATATGTTGGATAATGAGGGATTATTGCAGGAGATGAACAGATAATCCAAATATAAAATAATTGTTTTATGTTGGAGATAGGAAGTGAATAAAGTGTGTGAATAGTAACAGTCTAAAGACATAGCTTTCAGGAACTCCATGTACTTCTGTGGAGACAGCCTTGTGAACACTGACTGTAAAGCATAGTGATTACCTTGTGAATCTTTGTATAAAGGTTCTGTTGGTTAGACAGGTTGTTGTCTTGTGACAGACAGTCAGGAAGGTATTAAATAAGTATGGTTGATTTATAGGGAGTTGGGATTTGGCAGAGGTGTTGGACTTTAGAATAATGGTTAATATGTTTTCATCATATGCACATGGTACAGGCTTTGATTCTCACCTTTGGTCACTAATTGGTTGCTGACTAGGCATGTAACAGTCTTCAGACTGATTGCATAGTATTTAATTATAGGGTTAGAGGTTGGCATGATGGATAGATGTTAATCTTATAGAAACAAGGAAAAGGATTTGATTCTCACCTTTCAAAGGGAAACTGGCCACTTTTAAAATGTCCACAGCGGCAGCTAGCCTTGTACTTACATATGAACCTATGAGAAATAAGTGATTTAGAGGGGCAATGGCTCATTTCTTTATATAAACAAAAAAAATAAACAAATCACCAGATAGTTTATCTTTGTCTATTGGTGGTGGTAAGGAAAGGATTTATTATAGGTACCAGTGGCCTGGTTATATGCAAGAGAGTTTTAAACAGTAGGGATGAAGGTTATCTGCTTGAATAGACATAGATCAAGAAACGCCAAGTATAAGGTTCTAAAGATTAGCTGGACAGTTTAGTATGACAGAATATGTAACTCATTATGTCTAGCATTATTGGATAAGTACATTTCATAGTAGATACGTTATTTTTCATGTTCCCACAATCAACAAGCTACTGTGCCCTTATTATACCCATCAAGAAAAGGAATGGGGTGGTACCACAGGCCATATCACTCACATTCAAAATCTAAATTACAAGCTCTTAGAGTAACAAGACTCCATTGTTACCAGAATTTCCAATTCAGCTAGGCCATATATCGTTCAGACTAAGAATAGTCTTTTACTTTGAAGGCATAGAAAGACCATTATAAATTGGACTTTTAAGACAGAATGCACTGAACTGATTGATAAACTAGCAATTACGCAGTGTGTACTCTGGCACGTACAGAGTGTAGATCATCTGACCTATTACAGTCTGTGTTCCAAGTGATAGTCCAGTTGCTAGTCCAACTTTTGATGACTAACACTTAATTCCATAGGTTCATAGGCTAACTGCACTTGTGAGCCATTTTAAGCCTAGCCAATTACTCCATGTGAGAATCCAACCCTGCACCTTGTGTTTGTAAGGTAAATACCTTAACCATTATGCCAACATCCCATTCCATAGTCTCTGTAATCTGCTAGATATTGTGGAGTAATTAAAAAGGCAGCTAGATAGAATGAGTATGTCACATACTATGGCAGAAAAACATTGAACTATAGTAATGTATACATTTCGGTGAAAATGTGTATTCAGTTCTGAAAAGTTGTCATTGATATCTCTAGCCTGTAATGTGTCTGCATGCACTGCAGTATATCACCATGCTAACTACACTATTCTATACAATAAGTGCAGTCTTATTTATGGTGAATCATAATGATCAAACAAAACAGGCTTATCCCTTCAGCAAGAAAACAAAATAAAGTTGTGCACATCTTGCTGTATAGCCATAATAAGTTCCAAAGAGTCTTAGGCAAAGTTCAAATAATCCTTCAATTAGGCCCCAGGGGTCTTCCTATTGCTCTATGAGCTCTTCCAGTAAATTCTCCAACTGGCTTCTTCAAAAATGTCTTCCCTTGGCCCTAATATTCCCGAACATGTGAGAGAGGCAAACCTCTCTTCTTTAACAATGGCTGACAGAGGCTGTTTCTTCTGGAACGGTCTATCTTTAAAATGTCTCTGTTTCCCTTCTTGTTTCCACAGCCCTTCCTTTTATAGGAAGGAGGTGTGGCCTCTTCCATTTAGGGCAAATGAGGATTCTCCTCCCATACTTCTCGCAACCACTCTATTACAGTCTCCCTTACACTCTGCTTATCGCTGTCCAACTCTGTTCATAACTACTCCCTCTACCTCTATAACCTACCTGCCTACTGTTGCATTCTGTACAACCTGACCTTGAGAAATGTATATACCAACATGTCTATCTTACCGTATTTTCAATTTGAACCCAATTGCTATTACTTTCTAGACTGTGCGCATGTAATTCAAATGTTCTGACTTTCTTAGATTGTGTGCATTTATTTCTGTTGTGTAACCTTCCTGAGTGCCAAAACCTACTCACTCTGTATTGTTCTCATTTAGGATATATATGTAACATTGTAAGCTCTTCTGTGGAGCTTTTCTCCCCGGGCCTCCACTGAAAAATGGCTCTGGCTCAGTCAGACCTTCCCGGTCAACAAATGTCAAATAAATAAAAAAAATAAATAAATACTGCCCCACTGTTCTACAGCAGCCATTAGGGGCACTACAGCACAACACACACGAACACACGCGCACACACACACACACACACACACACACACACACACACATATATATATGTAATCCCCTTCAGATGGTCGAACTTTTAAAATCTCGACTTTCATATGGCCAAGACCATATGACTGAACTTTTAAAAGTTTGAATGGTCTGAATGGGGATCTCCATACAGCTCAGAATGGGAAGATTTCCCTTTACTGCTTGCCCCCCATCTAGCACTGTTTAGTTTTTTTTTGTTTGTTTATTTATTTTATTTTCACATTTTCGAACATTCAAATGTTCAATCATATGGTCTCGGCCAATGAAAGTCAAACATCTGGATGTTCGATTATGTGAAGTAGACCCATATATATATATATATATATATATATATATATATATATATATATTTATATGGGTCTACTTTAGTTGACCGAAATGCCAGTTCGCCGACACGCAAAACACCGAGACCAAACAACCGAAAACACACAATACCAACAACTCACAAAACCGAACACCATTACACAGACACACAAAACGTAAACTACACATTACACACAATAACATATCCACTAACCTTAACCCAAACCCTAACCCTAAGGTCTGACACTACCGCACACTTACCCTACCCGCACCCTAACCCTAACTCACTTAACCCACCCCTAAACCTAAAGTCCATCACTATCGCACACTTACCCTACCTGCACCCTAACCCTAACTCACGTAACCCATCCTAAAACATAAAGCCTGTCACTATCGCACACTCACCCTACCCGCACCCTAACCCTAACTCACTTAACCCACCCCTAAACTACACTCCATCACTATCACACACTTACCATACCCGAACCCTAAGTCCAACACTACCGTACACTCACCTTTCCCACACCCTAACCCTAAATCCCTCACTATCGCACACTTACCTGTCCGCTCCCTAACCCTAAATCCCTCACTATCGCACAGTTACCGAGTCGCGCTCACACGTTCCCCATGTCAGTCTTTCGGCTGTCGGGATTTCACCTTGTCGATCACCTTCATTTTCGGTGGTTTGGTCTCGGTCTTCTGCGTGTCGGCGAAGTGGCGTCTCGGTCAACTCAAGTAGACCCATATATATATATATATATATATATATATATATAAAACTATACAGGTTGATTCTCTGTGCAGAGTCTGTATGTCCTCTCTGTGTTTGCATAGGTTATGTCCAGGTGCTCCTGTTTCCTCACTCATTCCAAAGACAGTGGAGGTGGATTGGACACTCTAAATTGGCTATAAATGTGAGTGTGTATATAAGTGTGTGATGTGAAAGAACAGCCACGGCAGGGCTTACCACCCAGCAGTGTGAACCTTGGCTTTAGCCCCTAAACGGCCCATCTCAATACCGGAAGACTGCCAAATTCCGGTAATAACGGCCACACAGGTAAAAAACGCACTCTCCTAAGCTAAGAATACAGCATCCATGGGACCAGATGACATCCTGGGCTGTGTACTACATGAACTACAATATGAACTGGCACCTCACCTAAGTGTCATGTTTAATCATAGCCTCACCTCAGGTTTCATGCCCACTGAGTGGTGCAGAGCTACAGTTATCCCACTCCACAAGGGGGGATCCACCTTGGATCCCGGAAACTACCATCGCATCTGTCTGATGAGCCTTATCTGCAAGGCCATGGAGCGTATTATCATGGAACTTATAAACAAAGACATTGGCAACCTTCAAACATTGGACCCAACCCAGTCTGGGTTCGTGAAGGGCCAATCTTGTCTCCTGAACCTGATTGACTTCTTTGAATCAGTCTGCAGAGCCATGGACAAGGGTAAGGTGGTCCACACAGCCTATCTAGACTTTGCCATGGCCTTTGACACCATCCCCTACTCTAGAATCATAGATAAACTTACTAAGCTGGGCATTAATCCCTATGTCACCCAATGGGTTGCCAACTGGCTTACTGACAGAACCCACACTGTAAAAGTAGCCAACTCCAAATCCAGCTCCAGACAAGTGACAAGTGGAGTACCTCAGGGTTCAGTCCTGGGACTGCTCTTGTTTGGTATCTACTTCTCTGAAGTACAGGCCAACACTAAGAGACTCTGGCTAACAAAGTTCACAGATGGCTGCAAACTGGGAGCCATTATTGAATCCCCAAATGATGTGGATACTCTACAAAAGGGCCTTACAGAAACAGATGCTTGGTGCCAGAGCCATGGGCTTAAGCTCAATGCCAAGAAATGTATAGTTATCCCCTTTGGGAAAAAACATGTACCCGTGAATTACCACATAGGTGGCAGTACACTAAACACCGAAAGTGTGATAAGAGACTTAGGGACACAGGTGGACAGTGGTCTCACCTTCGATAACCACATCGCCACAACAGTCAGGAAATCCTTCTATGTGGCACACCTCATCACTAAGGGCTTTTCATCCAGAAAAAAGGAGGTCATTGTTCCACTGTACTCATCCCTCATTAGACCCATTATAGAATACAATGCCCCATTTGGTATGTACCTCTCAAGACATCTGCAACAACTGGAAAGGCCGCATAAATACCTCACTAAAAGAATCACAGGCCTAAAGCAGATGCCCTAAGCTGACCGCCTTAAAAAACTCCAGCTATACTCTGTCACATATCGTCTACTCAGAGATGATCTCTGCTTAACATACAAGGCCATGTCAAACCCAGAGCTGTTGGACATGTTTGTCATCACAATAAACAAAACATGCTGGAGGAATAGGTTCCTGACCCAGAGACTCTGGAACAGACTGCCCATACATGTCAAGCAGAGTGCCTCTTTGGCCCTCTTCAAAAGGAACCTTGACAATTGGATGGGAGAAAGGAAATTCACCCCGGGCATCACGTCAGTCGCCCTGCTAGGCAGGGGTCCAGGGAAGTAAATAGTGTGGGAAGAAATAGCCAGGGAATCGTTATGGCTAGGCTTGCATAGGCTCTAGGGCTGATAGCCTAGTACCAACCTATGAACCTATGAACCTATGTCTCTCTTGAAGTAATACCCCAACTCCATGTGCAAAAATGGGAAAAGGGTATGTGGATGGATGGATGGAGATATGTGTGCGTGTGTGTGTGTGTGTGTGTGTGTGTGTGTGTGTGTGTGTGTGTGTGTGTGTGTGTGTGCACATATATCAATATATATATATATATATATATATAGGTGTCATTCATAATATCAACACTTCAAAATATCAATCAGTCAAAATACTGAAAACTCAAAATACTGAAACATTTTAATTCTATAAACCAACTCTGGGATCATACAGCAGTGTGGGAGGGGCAAATTCCAGTTTTCAATATTTTGAGTTTTCAACATTTTGACTTAGAGTCTTTTGACTTTTCAGTCAAATGAATGACACCCAACATGGCACTAGGCATCTGGTCAGGAAATAACAGCACTACACAACATGTGATAAGGGTGTAGTTTGTATGTGGCAGGAACTGGTGCACAAGCACAATGGCTCAGTCTGTAGTAGTACGGTCCACATGGCATTCATTTGCTTGGCACATGGCTTCTTAGAATTATTGTGCCTGTTATTCTAAGTGTCTTTGTCCTGGTCTGTGGTCTGACTCTTGTGGCATTACTGTCTACACATATTTTTTTAACTACTACAGCATCTAGTCTGCTCATAACTGAGCATTGCTCATTAAGTTGCTTGTCTTATTGGCTTGTTCAAGATTTAAGTTTTCCTCACTCCTCTCTAGTAGATCAGTGGCCATGGATATGCACTTCCTGACTCTCTTGTGGCCACTCTGGTTGAGATGGGTATTCTGAGGCATTGTAGCAATTGCCTCATGTACACTGACAACCCATGTATCCTTAATAAAACAATGTATGTGAGACATGTAAACACACTTTTAACACCGGAGGCAAAACTATCTCATACAACCAAAACTAATCCTATAGACATTGTCAGTGACACTTGCACCATGCGTACTGCACAGGGTAAAGACCCTACACTTAAAACTACCTATGCTGAGGCACTTACAGCTAACTTTCCTAAAACACTAAGACTTCCTGCACACTACAAAGAAAGGGCCCTCAGCCATCACTTCAATGCTCCATTAAAACACTACCCTTAGCTACACATAGCAACACTGTATACCATAACTCCACTGCTAAGCCCTTAAGGCAAACCAGCACACAACCAAACTTTCTGGTCATTGGTGATTCTATAGTGAGGCACAACAATGTTCCCCTCACCAGACTGAATAAGGAGACAGTCATGGTCAGCTGCTTTTCCAGGACTAGGATCCATCAAGTCACACAGACAGGCAGGTCACCGAACCACAGGTACCAGTATGACTCGGTCATAGTCCGTGTGGGTGTTCATGACCTGAGACATACCTCCTTGACTATATGAAGTGAGACATGATCGAGCTCACTGATTATGTGTCTCAGGCAGGTATATGCCTAGCACTGAGCAGCATACTACCTTCTCCACGAATGATGCCACATTACCACCAGAAGCTAAGCTAATTGTTAAAATCATTAATTTTCTGTTGGTAATGTGGCATCATTACCAACAGAAAATTATTGATTTTAACAATTAGCTTAGCTTCTGGTGTGAATCCAGGGGGTGTACAATATTTGTCGGCTGGGAGGACATGGTTGACAGACCATGCTGCTTTGCCAGGGATGGTCTGCACTTATCCCCTCTAGACTTTTGGATATTGGCAAAGAGCTTTTTCACCCCCCCCCATAGTGTCTTTTTTAAGGCAATGCCAAACTGATAAACCTATCAACTTAACTGAACCTGTGAAGCAGTATCTGAAGGTGGTACTGCCCAATGCTAGAAGTCTTAACAAGAAATTCTACTCCCTGCAAGCTTTCCTCTCCCTGAAGAGTGTAGACATCTGTGTAGTAAAGGAGACGTGGTTTAAAGTCACTGAGAGTACCCCAGCAATGCAAGGTTATAATGCCTTTCACATCTTTAGACCAGTTACTGCACAGGAGGGAACTAAAGGGGAGAAGTGTCAATTTATATTAAGAATAATCTCACATCTAGACTAGTTAAAGTGTATGACCCTCTGGAACTCAAACATGTGTAACTCACCATAAACATGGTGTTGTACCATATGCTTGTAACATATAGGTCCCACTCGATGTCCCGGGAAACCCATACTAGCTATCTAAATGTACTAGAGTCCCTCACTGTTCAACCCAACACGATATTCGTGGGGGATCTCAACTACCCCTCTATAGATTGCAAATCCTACACCACTTCTAATGTGCAAGCCCAGCGATTCCCAAACTTTGTTAATATTGACATCCTGGAACAGTTGGTCCATTCTCCTACCATGGGTAAAAATATCCTTGATCTTATATTCATGAACACATGAGGCCAATGTTCCTCATTCAATGTAATATCTTCTCTTCTCAGATCTGACCATAAGGCAGTATTACTCGAAATAAAAATTAAATTCAGGAATCCAGTGAAACCGAAAACCTTTAGGAACTATTCCAAGGCTAACCTCTCTACTAAACAACACCTTGGCTAAATTCCAAGCACCCCCAACCCCAGTAAATACCATAGAATACACTGAGCTATTTACATAATCTCTGTACAGCCATGTTGATAGCTGTAGTGAGCTGTGCCTACTTGTATTTAAGCATAAGACAAACTCAAAAGACAGGCCACCCTGGTGGAATCATAATATCAATCAGTTATACAACAAAAGAAAAAAAATCTTGGCCAAGCATAGGAGGAACAAAGTCATACATACTAAAAGCCTCCAGACCAATCTAAACAGGCAGCTAGAAGGGTTAATTAATACTTCAAAGGCTAAATCTGAAGAAAAAATAGCTTCTCAGGCAAAGGACAACCACAAAGCTTTCTACAGCTATGTCCGTAACCTCAGAGGAAATACACAACAATGCACAGAACTTATTGTAAATGGTATCACCCACACTGAACCGGAGGTCATTGCAACCTTTTGGCTGACAGGTTCATCTTGAATTTCTCCCCTACTCCTCCCCTGATAGTCCAAAGGAAATACCACATAACACAATCCCCCAACCATTAATATAGAACAGGTCATCTATGCACTTTCCTAAGCCAAAAACACTGCATCAACGTGCCCCAATAACATCCCAGGATGTTTAATAAAAAGCATGAAACATGGCCTCTCTGATCCACTTGAATCACTTTTCAACTGGAGACTTTAGTCAGGTTTTGTGCCCAAGGAATAGAAAATTGCTACAGTCATTCCCCTGCAAAAAGGAGGGCCAACCATCGATCCAGTTAACTACAGGCCCATAAGCCTCATATGCAAGGCCATGGAAAGAATCATCATGGACATGATAAATGAGGGCATAGGTAACTGCAAATGCTGGACCCATCACAGTTCAGCTTTGTAAAAGGAAGATTATGCCTATTAAATTTGGTAGAGTTTCTTGAGAGGGCCACCAAAGAATTGGATGAACATAAGGCTGTGCACACAGCTTACCTCAACCTGGCCAAGGCTTTTGATACAGTATCCCATTTAGGCATTATAGACAAGCTCACTAATTTATGTATAAACCCTTTTATCACCTGCTGGATAACCAGCTGGCTCACTGATAAGACCCAGAAGGTCAAAATATGTGAGGCCACCTCCTCCAAGAGGCCAGTCACTGGCAAAGTCCCCCAGGGCTCAGTACTGGGCCCGCTCCTTTTTGGCATCTATTTCTCTGAAATGGAAGCACATGCTGAAGGTTTATGGCTGACTAAATTTGCAGATGATTGCAAGCTGGGGGTTATCATCGACTCCCCTACAGGCACAAAATCTTATCTCTGACTAACAAATGGTTCAAAAGCCATGGTCTTAAATCAGTGCTAAGAAATACATAATCATACCCTTTGGGAAGTAAACCATCCCAGCTAATTACCATGTTGATAATATGCCCCTAAGAGTCAACCCAGTGGATCTGGGTACGCACATAGACAATAGCCTTACCTTCAACCACCACTTGGCCACAAAGGTGAGGAAATCCTTTTATGTTGCACAGCTTATAAGTAAGGGCATGGCATCTAGGTTCAAAGAAGTCATTATCCCACTGTACTCTGCTCTTATCAGACCAGTCAGAGTACAATGCTCCTTTTGGTATGTACCTGACCAGGCATATGCAGCAACTAGTGCGACCTCAATGGCTCATTACAAAATAGAATACAAGGCATAACAAATCTGCCTTATGCAGAGTGCCTTAAAGCCCTTTCCCTCTACAGATTACTGAGTGGTGATCTATGCCTGGCTTCCAAGGCATCTGCAAACCCCACACTTATGAATCTCCTATATATTCGTAAGTCAAAGAGTACCAAAAATATGAGGCCTAGAGACCTGAATTTTGTCTGTGACTTAAACAGAACATGCCGGAGAGAGACAGATATGTGTCCCAGAAATTGCCCTTCCTATGAAACAGGCATCCCATCCATGTGAAGCTTTGCTAATCTATTACCCAGTTTAAGCACAACCTAGACAAGTGGATGGGAAATATTTATTTATTTATTTATTTTACATTTGTTGACTGGGCTAGTCCAACTGGATATATGTCCATTTTCAGTAGAGGCCCAGGGAGAAAAGCTCCACAAAAAACACACTATCAATTATACTATGTGACATTTACAAATGCAGTTACATTTACAGATATTTAATATAGGAAATAGCCAAGTGGTGGTTAAAGGTAAGGCTACTGTCTATGTGCATACCCAGATCCACTGGGTTGACTCTTAGGGGCATATTATCAACATGGTAATTAGCTGGGATGGTTTACTTCCCAAAGGGTACGATTATGTATTTCTTAGCACTGAGTTTAAGACCATGGCTTTTGAAATAAATAGGAAATTTACACTGGGCCTGGCACCCATGTCCAGGTGGCTTATAAATGCCTGGCACTCAATGTCCTATTTGGATACAGGACATAATTATTCTTTTGGGAAAACTTGGCTAGGCTTAGAACCCCCCCCCCCCGGGGTCATTAGCCTACTAATAGTATATGAATATGAATCTATGAAATTAAGAATTAGGTGCATAGTGGTCAACTGAAGGATAGTAATGGGATGGGGGCATACAATGCTACATGCTCCACAGGTGCACACTGTGAGGCTCACTGTGCCCTGATATAACATAATTAACACGAATCACTTACCAATCAACAGTTGTTTGCACTGAAAAGGGAAAATCCAGTTTAGCTGAGCAAGGTTAACTGTTCAAAAAGTACCAGTTTTTTGGTGAGATTTCAGAATAGTAAGGCTCCAGAAATTTGCCCTTTCCCCACTGTAGTGCAATCTTGGAGTAGGTATATCTAATGGGCAGGGGTGTGGGTGGTTCAAGAGGGCAAGAAAAATTTTTTTTTAATGTTTTGCTAATCAAACTTTTAAGTTCTATTATTTGATGTTCAAAGTATGGACATTTTGAGGAAATGTCATAATTACATATAAATATATATATATATATATATATATATATATATATATATATATATATATATATATATATATATATGAATATATTTAAACACACACACACACACACACACACACATGCGTGCGCACACACTTCTATTTAATAAAAACATTCAAGCATAAAGAAAGTGATGTTATGTATAGAGTAGTGTGCATGTAATACCCATAGTTCTTTTCATGAAGGACACTGCGTGGCTAAATCTTCATCATATGTGATTAAATAGAATGGTTAACGCAAGTTCACTAGCTCTCACATGAGCATTCTTGTCTTTTTATTCCACTGTTGTTTTTTTTTAATTCTCTAGAAGTCCTGAAAAGACAGATACCAGTATCAGTTATAGTAGCTGTAAAGTGCCTACAGAAAGTTACAGGATGCAGACCAGAAAACAGTTCCCTGCCATTTGTAGGAGATGGAGTTCACCAAAAATATTAAACAAAGAAAAATGTATTAGAAAGTAAATCTTGAAGAATGGCACATGCACCATACTAAAACATTTTGACTAAATTTGATAATGATAAATACAGAATAAACAGACCATCTAGATCATAGATATTATATTTTCACTTTGTAAAAGTTTATTAAAAAAAAAAACTATTCTCCACAATACAAGACAGGTGTGATATATCAATGCAGCGTCTTCCTGTTTTACTGGTTGATTCTCATGCCCTGGCGTGGTCTAGCCAACTATGGCTACATTACATCCTTGGCTTCCTTCCTCTGTTTGCCTGCCTCAGAAAGCTGATAATGTTGACAAGCCGATAACCTGACAGTCAGAAATGCAGCTGATAACTTGTACACGCTGTTCAAAGTTTTTTCTTGCCATGTATCTGTCAGTCATTAAAATGTAAAATTCTTTCCAGTCTAATGAAACTATCTTCCTACTACCCATTTTAATTTTTAATCTCCGTGATAGTACAATCATGTCTAACTCTATCATAATAACACTTAGTAACCCCATAGTTAGGGTTGCCACCTTTTCAAATGGCCATAGTGGGACACACACCAGATTTTACAGGCCAACACATACCCACGGTCAGTACAAAGGATATAATTTTACTTTTTTGCCTAAATAAAAGCTTATTCTTGTAGCAGTTTAGTTGCTTATTCTGTTTCTTGTAACATGTAGGTATTTTAGATACAGACATAACTATTTTATGCAACTATTACATAAAATATGGGACACAATTATGTCCTACAATCTCAGGACACTTGCCATTTTAAATATTTTTGGTCAGGACACAACTGCCCAAAGAGGGACTGTCCCTCGCAAAGTGGGACCGGTGGTAACCCTACCCATAGTTGGGCAACTGTGCTTCTGCATGACACGTACTTGTCTGTTTTACTTTCACTGACAGCAGTACTTGTTTTAAAGTTTAAAAAGAGGTATTCTAGCACAAGCAAAGGAAACATGACCTTGTAGCTACTAGGTTAGCTGACATTCAATTATTTGTACTGTCACAAACTCCACTTAACCACATCCTCTTCAGAAAACACATTCTAAAACTGTAAGCTTGGTGCAAAGAACTAACACTAACAGCTGATGAGTTTCGTCCTGTAGTTGGGAGTTTTGATTCTGTTTGCCTACTATGTGACTGTCAGCAAGTTGCTTAACCAGAAAACAACTAGACACATACACTTGTAAAATAACAAAGTCATGCGAAAAACAAGAGGAAATCAATTAATCAAATAAAAAAATAACATTTATTAATGTAGACTAAGCGCTTTCACCCTCAATCCTCAGGGCTTCATCAGAGTGATAAAAATTATCAAAAATATCTGGCTTTAAATACTAAAGGCTAAACAAACAATCAAAAATGCAATTAGAATCTAAATTAAATTTAAAAGCATACTAACTTGAAAAAAATCATTCAGCTGAAGAAGCATGTGCAAATATGCACCGCTGTCAAAGTTTTCTACAATCACGTACCAAACCTGAAATAATATTGTGACACAATAAAAAAAAATTATTTTTTATTTGATTAATTAATTTTCTGTTGTTTTTTTGCATAACCGTTATTCTTTGCTATTTTACAAGTTGCTTAACCAGACAGAGTTCCCTCCCAGATTGCCCTTGAGAAAAGATTTGTGCTTAATACGTTTATGAGGTTAATTAATTACCACACACTCTTACATTTTTCTGTGATGTAGCTATTGCTACCGATCTAATTGCATAACACTACTCAACATTCTGCCATCTCAGTGGATTTCCCATAAAAGAATTTTGTGTTCAGTATACTGACCTTGCACAATTCACCATTAATGAATTGTGCCGCATTCATTTCATTGATTCTCCACCATTATTTTATTGAAATGTAAAAACTCACAGTTTCTACTAAATAATAAAATTGGTTGTAATGTTTGTAATTTTAAGCTCCATACAAAAGAAGTGATCTATAAACTACGTTTGCAGTGTAACTTTTCAGAGAAAGTTGGCATACATTTAAAACATTGTTTTTCAAAATGACATATCATTGGTATACTCCTGGGGCTGGCAACTAAAAAAACTGCCATTCTGGCAAAATATTTTGTGTAAGGATATGGACACAGGTTCATAGATGTCCTCTGCCCTGCTTACCAGAGGGAGCATGAAGGGTGTATCAGTAGCAAGAGTGAATGAATCACAATTTGTAAACAGAATTACTTACCAAAAATACTCCATTCAGTTTTCCACAAATGGAAGTGAATTCTGCAGTGCACAATAACTCGGTACAATCTTTAGTTTTTCTCTGGTGCCATAGACTGCAGAAAAGGTGAGGACACAATGTTAATGCAAGAGGGAATGAGAAGATACTAAAGACAAGGTGATGTGTAAGAGATTAATTATAATAGAGTCAGGAGCACAGCATACTGCTATGCATGCCTGGCAATGGAAAATAAAACAAACTTCAAGCACATGGGAGGGCCACATGTGTGACCAATAAATGTATAGTACTGTGATCATAATGACAGAAGCACAATAAATGGCAAGGAGCTCAGCAAAGGTAGTATGTACAGCCACAGGTACACACATGTATTAGGCAGATAGGCATAGCAGAAAAACATCCAAGGGTGTATATCACATGTAGTCTGTGAAGTGATGCCTACTACATGGCACCAGAAACCTGGCCAGGGAACAGCAGCACTGCACCAAGCATGATATCGGTGAAGTCTTCATCAGTGTCGGGAATGGGTACATAAGCAGAAGGCCACAACTGCAGAGTAGAATAGTGCACATGGCATTCATTTGGTCAGCACACAGCTTCACAGAATTGTTGGTTCATCGAGGTAGGTGCAGTGAAGTCAGATAAAGGGCAGTTACAGGGTAGAAGCATAGATTGCTCCATGCCCCACAGCTGCACAAGTGTGGCTCAATTTGCCCCATGTGGTTCTTTTCTGGGTTCAGTATCATTCCTACGGTATACCACAGAGGGTAACATGACATACAGTGGCAGTTTTGACATGACATCTGAAAGCACACACACATACATGCACACACACACACACACACACACACACACACACACACACACACACACACACACACATGCACAAACACACACCCACACCTACATCCACATTCACATTCATATACACTGGGCATGTATATTTTAATTGTGCTTCACACTTTTGCATGTGTACTCTGTTATAAGGCTGGTATGTTTTTACTGCTTTTGAATGATGGCTTTGTAGCAATATTTCTTTCCTCTTTTATGCTTTAGGTTTTTATCATGTTTTGTTGAATTTTATATTTTATCTTTTAGTGTCTTTTTATGTTTAAGGACTGTGTCTGATTCTATACTGTGCGCTGCAGGGTGTGTTTTTTTTTTTTTCATTTGAAAATAGTTTGCACTGTTGTACAACTTGGGAGTGACATGAGCAAGATTCATAGGTTCATAGGTTCATACTAGGCTATCTGTCCTAGGGCATTTATAAGCCTAGCTAAAGTGTGTGTGGCTTTCGCCACCCCTTGGAATGAGAATACTATGCCCATTTAGGGTTTAGTTTACTGTGCCTCTGTCTAGTAGTGACACAGAGATGACCCCCGGGGTAAACCTACGATCTCCCATCCACTCATCAAGATTTCTCTTGAAGAGAGTCAGTGAGGGGCTCTGCCTAACATGGACTGGGATTCTGTTCCAGAATGTAGGGAGCCTCTGGGTTATGAATCTGTCCCTCCAGCACGTCCTACTTATTTCTGTGTTGAGGTGCAAATCTCTCGCTCTCGTGGCTCTGGTGGATTTGGATTTTCTGAGGTGGAGCATGTCCATTAATTCCGGATTGGACATGGCCTTGTACGTCAGGCATAGATTGCCTCTGAGTAGGCGGTATGCGACTGAATAGAGCTGGAGTTTCTTCAGCCGGGCAGCATATGACATATGTTTGAGACCCTTGATCCTCTTGGTGAGGTACTTTTGGGGTCTTTCTAACTGCTGCAGGTGTCGGGTAAGGTACATCCCAAATGGGGCATTGTACTCAATTATGGGCCTGATAAGGGAAGAGTATAGGGGCACAATGACCTCTCTTGATCTAGATGTGAATCCTTTCATGATAAGGTGGGTAATATAGAAGGTCTTCCTAACCACCTTGGCAATGTGAGTGTCAAATGAGAGGTTACTGTCAACTTGGGTCCCTAGGTCCCTGATTACTTCTTCCGTACTTAGTGGATTACCACCTATGTGGTAATTTGTGGGTACTTTGTTTTTCCCAAAGGGTATGACTATACATTTTTTGGCATTCAGTTTAAGGCCATGGCTCTGGCACCAGTTATCCATTTCTATGAGGCCTATCTGAAGGATGCTTGTGTTCGCTGGAGTATCAGTTATGGCACCCAGTTTGCAGTCATCTGCGAACTTTGTCAGCCACAATCCTCCTATGTTTGCTTGCACCTCGGAAAAATAAATGCCGAACAAGAGGGGTCACAGGACCGAGTCCTGTGGGACACCGCTTGTGACTGGCTTAGAGTCTGACTTGGCTCCAGCAATTCTGACCTTGTGGGTTCTGTCCTTGAGCCAGTTTGCAACCCATCTTATGACATATGGGTTTACATTTAAGCTGGTGAGCTTGTCTATGATGCCCGAGTGGGGTATTTTGTCGAAGGCTTTTGCAAGATCAAGGTAGGCTACGTGAACTGCCTTACCCTCATCAATGGCCTTAGTGACTGTTTCAGAAAAGTTGACCAGGTTCAAAAGGCAGGATCTGTCCTTGACAAAGCCGAATTGGGTAGGAGCCAGTGTCTGTAGGTCCCCAATGTCTTTGTTTATGAGTTCCATAATGATCCTTTCCATAGCTTTGCAGACCAGGCTTGTCAAGCTTATGGGGAGGTAATTTCCAGGGTCCGTAGAAGCACCTCCTTTGTGGAGTGGGACCACTGTTGCTGTACGCCATTCTTTGGGTACGTATCCTGTAGTAAGGCTAAGATTAAACAGCAGCCTTATGTGCGTGTTTAGTTCCTTTTGGAGTTCATGTAGCACGCAACCCGGGACACCGTCTGGTCCCATTGATGCTGTGTTTTAGCTTTGGAGAGGGCAGCTCTCACCTGGGCATCTGAGATGTCAGGGAGGCTACACTCTGCTGGGATAGATATTTCTCCTTTTGGGGGGGGGGGGGGGGATTTGCACTGAACAAGTCTGCCAGTATGTTGGCAATGTCTGTGGGTTCAGTGTATTTTTTGTCATTTTGGACTAACTCTGAGCATATCTGGGAGTTTCCACCCAGGTTTCTAACATAACTAAAGAAGGCCTCGTGATTGTTTTTAGTGTCTTTTGCGATTTTTATCTCAAAGTTGGCCTTGGATGATTTTATGAGTGATCGTAGTTTTTTGCTAGTACTGATCAGAGATGCCTTCCCTTTTGGGGATTTTGCTCTGTCATGTAGTAGCTTCCTCCTCCTGTTGTAAAGCTTGTTAATGGCTGGGGTCCACCAGACAAGGCCCTTGCCTTTGGGGGAATGGGTCTTGGTTTTATTTAGGATTGCATGATCCATGCATTCTTGAAGGTGTCCATAGAAAGCGTTTATAAAGGATTCAGTGGTGTGGGCTGTGGTTTCCACTGGCCCAGGGGCCTTGAAGAATACCACTTCAGTCTTAAGAAGTGTGAAGTCAGCTTTTGAGAAATTCTTCACTGTGGTCTTTTGTGCTGGGGGTGGGGGCGGGATATGGATTTCCAGTGAGATTAATTTATGGTCTGATCTCACCAATGAGGGGTATACTTCCGGTGTGGAGCATTGTGTCCCCATGTTTGTGATGATCAGGTCTAGTATATTATCTCCTCTTGTGGGAGTGGTGACTAGTTGTTCCATCGCATTTGAGTTTATGAATTCTAGGAACCTTTGGGCTAGGGTGTTGGGGCTTGAGTAATGCTCCCAGTCTATGTTTGGGTAGTTGAAGTCTCCCAATATGATGGTATTTGGAGAGACATTCATACTCTCCAGTGTCTTCAGGAAGGCTGAGTGGGGTTCCTGAGATTGAGAGGGTGGTCTGTAGCATGCTACAAACTGTAGGGCAGTTTTGCCTGTGGTTAGTTGCACATGGATGGTCTCCGATGCTTCGTGCATTGACACTAACTTGGAGGTGTGGGTATCTTTGATGAATATGGATAATCCCCCTCCTTTTGTGGTTTGGTCCAAGTTTTGGGGCCGAAAAGCATGATATGAGGTATAACCTGGTAGTGCTGGGGTGCTCTCAGGAGCCTTGAACCAGGTTTCAGTCACTGCACAGACATCGATGTTCTCCATACTGAGGAGGGCTCTGAGAGCATACATCTTGTGGTTTAGACTTCTGGCGTTGAGCAGCATTACCCTTAGTTTTTTTCCACTTGTGTTTTCTAGGGAGGTGGGTTTGTCTTTTGAGCTTTGCCTAAAAAGGCACTATGGGGGTGGCAAGAGCCTTGGCCAATATCCGGAAGCCCAGGGGTGACAGGTGCAAGCCGTCCCTTGCGAAGCAGCGTGACTTGTCAAGCATGTCATCCCAAGCAGACAGACATTGGATCCCCTTGGAATGACACCAGTAATTGAGCCAATTGTTAAAGCTGATCATTTTGTCTTTGTACTGTGGCATCATTCTTGGTGAGGGTAAGATGCTGCTCAGGGTCAGGGTCATACCGGCCTGGGCTACATAATCAGAGAGCTCCTCTATGTCTCCTTTCATGTAGTCCAGGGAGGTACGTCTCAGGTCATTCACACCGGCATGGACAATGACTGAGTCATATTTGTACTTGCTTTGGAGTGACCTGACTGCTTGTGTTATGTGTTGGATTCTAGTGCCCAACAGGCAGCTTACTGTAACCTTTTCCTTGTTCAGTCTGGTGAGTGCGACGTCAGTGTGTCTGACTATGGAGTCACCTATTACAAGTGTATCAGGCATGTTGTTTGGCCTTAAGGGCTGTGACTGTTTGGCACACTGACTTTGTGAACTATGTGTTGCATGTGCTATGTTTTCAGGTACTGGTTGCTTGGATGTCTGCTTTGGAGGCCTCTGTTGTTTTGATAGATTTTTAATTAGAGCCTCCGAGTATGTTTTTGTGTGTTTATGTGTTTGGTTTGCAGTTGTGATAGGTCTATGTGAGACTGGGTTTGTGGTGTGTGTGGTTATCTTATCCTCCTGACTGGTTTTGCCAGTACTGAGTCGAGGGAGCTCAGCCTCCAGTTTGGCTATATAGTTGCATCTCTCACATATATTTGTATTTGTTGGAAGGAGGAGAGGGCTGTCTGTGTACATGAGGCAGTTGTAACATTGCTTCAAGATTCCCAGATTCACCAGCTGAACTGGAGAGGACGCCGAAGATTGTCATAAGCTTCTGTGATACAGACAGAATAATGGCAAATTTAATTTGATTATTTACTAGAGATGATCCTGTCTCTGATATGTTTTATCAGGTTGTTCATCATTATTCAGGTAGTAACAAAACAAATATGTAATTTAAATTCCCATTGTTTGCAATAACAGGGTCAAAAGCTAATTCAACCCTGATTGTCCTGATGAACTGTATTATATAATACGTCAATTCCCTTTTACAAACTAATTCAGCAGATGCATCCATAGCTATATATGTGGTAGAATCTGAGTTCTGTGCTGGTTCTGTCCTATGTACTAAACATAACAACAAGCTCAACCATTATTTTGTAGAGCTACCATACAGTCTCTTACTTTAGTCATACAGTTATACAACTTTCTACAGGACAGCTGTTTCACTGATTTATTCCTACAGCGCTGTTACATATTGTACTGTATAACATCTACAGTGCTAAGCACTTTCTACACACCTCCATATGACACCTCTAGCACAACCCTGCACTCCCTAGGTAAAACTAAAATTTTAACTAATTAATGTTACTCTGAACATACAAAAGCACATCTGTATTTTTGAGACTCAGTCATATACTCATATCATAAACAGCAATAATATTGGTATAAACTGGTCAATCCAAAAATAAACCTAAAAATAAATTAAAAAAACAAATCAATCTTTTCACAGGTGGGCAAGCCCCTTGCATCCCCAACACCCCCTGCTAATTATATATATATATATATATATATATATATATATATATATATATATATATATATATATATATATATATATATACCAAGTTTGAGATCACTCTACAGTGGGGAAAGAACAAGCATCCCGATCCCCATTGTTTCACAATCTCACATTGAAACAAAGCTGGCAATATTCAATCTGCAGATTTTGTGTGTGTGTGTGTGTGTGTGTGTGTGTGTGTGTGTGTGTGTGTGTGTGTGTGTGTGTGTGTGTGTGTGTGTGTGTGTGCATGTGTGTGTATATATACGTACATATGAATATATATTTATTTATTATTGTTATTATTATTATTTAGAAGGTTGCCTTCCCAAATTTGTTGCTCTGTTGTATGATCTCTCAAATGACTGCATTTAAAAGATTATGCCCCATCGGTTATGTGACTGTAATATGCCATTTTACTGCTTCCCTTTTCCTACTTGTCCACATATGTAAAGCACACTGTCATATGGCACCCATGTACTGTGACATAGACATCCATATACATTGTTTAACAGCCAGTCAGCTAAGGGGACATCTCTGCTGCTTTGCCTTCAGATCAGCCATTCCAACAACATCCCTTCCCGTAATTCCCACACTGAGGGCTTTACAAACAGGTCAGCAGCACATGGTTTAAATAGAAAGTTTTATTTTTATATAATTTATTAGTTTAATGTTTCTATTCACCTGTGAAACAGAAACATAACAGCTATCCACAGTAGGAAACATGCCAGATAGGAAATAGCAAAGCAGTATGTGGAGATACAGCAAGCGGTCCTCCATAAAAGGTATGGTGATTTGAACATGCAAGCCTACAACAACTGCATAGGTAATTTTAATACTTGTATCTGAATTCTCATTTGCTGTGGTGGTATTTTGTTTTCAAAGGTCGTGAGCATAATACTACAAACAAATTCACCCACAGGATTCAGTATTCTTACTGAAACTTCAAATCTAAACGTTCTAATTTTAATATGGAAGTCTACTGTCCTGAGATTTTGACATCAGCAGCTGTCCATATACTGTATATTTTTTAGTGTAGCATTTGGTAGTAATGTTGTTGAGTTTGGGGCATTTCTCAACATCAAATCATTGACTAAGCTAGTTTTGTAGCATTTTGTATTGTTGTTTTTTTTTTAATTATGGACTACATGAAACTGCCAAAATATACTGGGTGGACAGGCAAACACTGGAGGAAGCAACTTCTGCCACCCGCCACCTGAGGCCCCAGGGAAATCTTGAAAACTCATCCTAGTGGAAATAAAGGTATGTCTATCATTACGTATACTAGCTACTGGTAGTTTCCAGAGACCCACAGGGGATATATTAGGGGTGTCACAGGCATCAACATTTAGAATGTTACATCATTATTTAAATGCAATGTTACTACATGCAAGAGATCACATCTGTTTTCCATGCACTCCACAGGAAAGAGCAAGAGCCATGTAGGAATTCTATGCAGTAGCACACTTCTCTGAAGTGTTGGAAGCCACATATTTCACACACATAGAAATAAAAGACCCACACACTGAACAGAGGAGGTGGTACATCAACAGAAAGATTTCCACTTGATAAACTGTTAGGTTGTCTGAAATGCTCAGGGGATCATTTACAATGTCTATGCAGGTAACCTAGGCAGTTTCCATAGTTCACACATATGGCACACTTGTGATCTGTACACCAGGTTTGCTAGGAGTGACATTCCTCAAGGGCATCTAATGGGGAATGCAAGTTATGCACTGGAGCCCTGGTACATGACATCCATAAGAAACCCATACAATCCCACTGAGCAAGGATACAATGAGGCCCACAGTCAAACTAGAAATATCATAGAATGTGTGTTTAGATTGCTCAACTCAAGGTTCTGGTGCCTAAACAAATCAGGAGGTGCACTGCAGTATGACTCGGGCACCTGTGCTGAAATAATTACAATTTGTGCCATGTTAAGCAATATAACTCTCAGGAAATGGTTTCACAAAGGGCAGGACCATAGACAAGGCCAGCAGTAGCAGATACAGATAAGGAATCTGAAGGAGACCCAACTGCTGTAGATGGAGCTGACAGATGAAGACATTCATAGTATGTCCTGGCTCCACCTAAGTTAGGTAGCTGTGCTCCAGTTGCTTTTATAGCTGTATCCTCCAGGAGTAGTACCAGTATAGGTGGTGATTTTGTCACCTGACAGGACTGGCAGAGGATATCATGGAGAGGGGTCTTGGTGCATTTATTGGCAGGGTTGAAAAGGTCCTACATTGGATTGCTAAAACATTGCCAAATCCAGCGCTGACTGAGGCACTCTCATCAAACTAAACAAACAACTCAGAGGACAAGTAAAGTTTACCAAAGCCAAATTTAAGTTAAATTAGGCCTTCCATGCCAAGGCCAACCACAAGGCATTCTTTAGCTATGTACGCAACCTCAAACGCAATACACAATTGTGTGCAGAGCTCCTTGTAAATGGAGCCACCTAAACTGACCCAGAAGATATAGCAAACCTACTGACCAATAAATTCACCTCCAACTTTACCCCTCACTACCCTCAACCTTCCCTCAGTAAATACCATCAAATATAACCTTCCCTGCTATCACTAGGGAACAGGTCCTTAATGTTCTCTCTAAGGCCAAGAACACTGCATCAAGGGTCCAGACAATATCCCAAGATTCCTTCTAAATAGCATGAAACATGACCTATCAGGCCCTCTGGAATTGTTCTTTAACTGCAACCTCCAAACAGGTTTCATGCCTCATGAATGGAGAACAACAACAGTCATCCCTCTGCACAAAGGTGGACCATCTACAGACCCTGGAAACTACAGACCCATAAGTCTCACTAATCTTACCTGTAAAGCCATGGAAAAAATTATCATGGAAATGATCAACAGTGATATAGTAAACCTCCAGACACTGGACCCAACCCAGGTTGGTTTCATCAAAGGCAAGTCATGCCTACTCAAACTGCTGGATTTCTTTGAGAAGGTCATCAAAGCAATGGATGAGGGCAAAATGGTTCACACTGCCTACCTTGACCTGGCCAAGGTATTTGACATGATATACCACTCGGGCATTGTTGACAAACTCATGAGGTTAGGTACAAACCCGTATGCCACCTGATAGATATGCAGCTGGCTCACAGACATGACCCAGGAAGTTAGAAATGGGGAGTCCACCTCAAGAAAGAGGCAAGTCACAAGTGGAGTCCCTCAGGGATTGGTCCTTGGGCTGCTCCTTTTTGGCATTTACTTCTCTGAAGTCAAGTCCGCTGCCAGTGGTCTCTGGCTGACTAAATTTACAGATGATTACAAATTAGGAGCTGTCATTGAATTCCACACTGACACAAATGTTATCCAGGAAGGGGTGACACAGATAAACAAATGGTGTCAGAGCCATGGACTGAAACTAAATGTCAAGAAATGTATAACAGTATCCTTCGGGAAGTCATCCACCCCTTGTAACTGTCATATTGACAACACACCCCTTAGAATTTACCCAGTAGTCAGGGACTTAGAGACACACATAGACAGTAATCTAGCCTTTGACCATCAGATGTCTACAGCAGTGAGGAAATCATTCTATGTTGCACAACTTATAAACAAAGGTATGTCTTCTATGTCCAAGGAAGTTATTGTTCCACTGTATTCAGCATTCATCAGATGTATCATTGAGTGCAATGCCCCCTTTGGTATGTACCTAACCAGGCATATCCAGCAATTGGACTGTCCACAGACGTTCCTCACTAAAATAATATAGGGCGTAAGTAAAATGTCCTATATAGACTGCTTCCAGGCCCTATCCCTGTATTCTGTCTTCTACAGGCTTTTGAAGGAGACATCTATGCCTGGTATGCAGGGCATTATCAGAACCCACTCTGATGGACCTCCTGCATAGCCACAAAACAAGCAGCACCAGAATTACCCATTCTTAACACCTAAACTTTGCCTGTGATATAAATAGGACCTGCTGGAGAGGCAGGTATGTATCCCAGAGACAACCACCTCTCTAGAACTGGCTCCCCATCTATGAGAAGCAGAGCTCCTTCCTACCCAATTCAAGTGCAACTTGGATAACTGGATGGGGAACAGGAAATTTATCTCTGGTTTGGCACCTATACCTCTAATGGACACAGGCAACCATTACATGGTTCATTTTCCAGACCCCTGCTCTTAAATGTTTAATCTCCCAAACCCCTGCTTACATTTATCAAGGGTATCAGAACTTCAGAGATTTGGGATCCATGGCTATGCTTAAGAAGGCCCTTGCAGTCATTAGCCTAGTAAACACCTATGAATCTATATATCATTAATGCTTGACATATAACATCAAACTAATGTGTGTACAATGTCTTAAACATGACGATTATGATATTTCATTTAAAATTAACATGCATATGTACGATGGGCATTCTACTTTTGTTCTAATCATCATGACTCATCACAAGTCCTATCTATGTGTTTAGGACGGGTCTATATTACCAGATTGAAACTTTAGTTAGTCGAATAAAGATCGATCTGGTAATATCGAAATCCAAAAACTGTGAACAGACGATTTCATACAGGGAAAGAATTCTCTTGGTCTTTATGTGGATTATGCCCTTTTCTCCAATGCAGAGTGATCTCGGATTGGTATATTTAGTTAGGCGGGTGTGGGGGGCACAGCCCACCACATCGGAGTGTGTGAGGGGTTAAGCCTGCCATTTGATTTGGGTTTAAAAGTTGTTGTTTTTTTATGTGGCCAAGGGAATTCTTTCCCTGTGTGAAATCGTCTATTTGTGTTTTTTTTTTATTTCGATATTACCAGATCGATCTTTAGTTATTCGACTAACTAAAGTTTCAATCTGGTAATATAGACCCGTTTAGGACAGTTTTGTCTTGAGAGGTCTGTATGTAAAATACCCCAACCTTTATTACTCAGCTCATTCAACTGCATCCATCTGAAATATATTTACAAACAGAAATACTGCCTTTTACATAGGAATGCATTCCTAGGACTAATTAACATCACCTACATACAGTATTCTCTAAAATGTATCTCCATTCATTCTAAAATAAATACATCTCTAATTTCCATGTTTAAAAGATAGTCCTCCTGTGGCAATCTCAATCAGTAAGCTAACTTTAACATTTTGCATGCTTTGTCCCATGGGTTTGAATGCATATATCCTAGCCTTCATGGGGAAATAAAGGCTGCTCTTACTTATATTTTTGTATTTTAGGATGCATTCAAACCATAACATCATATATGGGTGTCACAAAGCTTTGTGTATTACCCCCAAAATTGTATTGAATAAGTAAATTAATGTAACATGCCATGGATCTATTTATCTTTTTTTGTCTTCCCCCACCCTATCTCTCTTTTTTAAATTTATTTTTGGGGATTTATAATTCATTAGCATTCTCTTGTTTGTTTACCTTGCTGCTCAAAACAAAATGACCACAGCACAGACAGATAGGCTAATTACTGGGGGTTGGCCCACCATACCTCCAGAGTTGACAGCACATGCACCCAGCAGTTTGGGTTTACAACCTGTCAGCATTACCTCCATGGCACCTGCCCTACCTGTGCAACCTAAGTTAGGTAACTGTGTTCCAGCTGCTGGTACAGTGGTACCCTCCAGGAGCAGTACCAGTGGAGGTGGTGATTTTGTCACCTAATAAGACTGGTGGGGGAGATCATGGAGAGGGGTCTTGGTGCATTTATTGGCAGAGTTAAAAAGATCCTGCATCAGATTGCTAAAACAATGCCAAGTCCAGCACTGACTGTGGCAGCTGAAATAGTAGACAGTGATGACAGTTCTGAGGGTGAGAACTAGATTCTCACTGTTCTCTTGCCAGATATGGGTGCACCCCCAGTGTCCCCTATGTATCCCCAGTCATACTGTTCCCCACCCTTTTGTCTTCATCATCATCCCTGTATGTTTTCTATTTCCTGAACAAACTCTACAGCAAGAGAAGAAAGCTACTACATGACAGAGCAAAATCCCTAAAAGGGAAGGCATCTCTGATCAATACTAGCAAAAAACTACGATCCCTCATAAAATCATCCAAGGCCAACTTTGAGAGAAAAATCGCTAATGACACAAAAGACAATCATAAGGCCTTCTTTAGCTATGTTAGAAACCTGGGTGGAAACTCCCAGATATGCTCAGAATTAGTCCAAAATGATAAAAAAATCACTGAACCCACAGACATTGCCAACATACTGGCAGACAGGTTCAGTGCAAATTTCTCCCCTCCCTCCCCCCCAAAAGGAGAAATATCTATCCCACCAGAGTCTAGCCTCCCAAACATCTCAGATGCCCAGGTGAGAGCTGCTCTCTAAAGCAAAAAACACAGCATCAATGGGACCGGACGGTGTCCCCGGCTGTGTGCTACATGAACTCAATGAGGAACTAAACCCACACATAAGGCTGCTGTTTAATCTTAGCCTTACTACAGGATACGTACCCAAAGAATGGTGTACGGCAACTGTGGTCCCACTCCACAAAGGCGGTGCTTCTACGGACCCTGGAAATTACCGCCCCATAAGCTTGACAAGCCTTGTCTGCAAAGCTATGGAGAGGATCATAATGGAACTCATAAATAAAGACATTGGGGACCTACAGACACTGGATCCTACCCAATTTGGCTTTGTCAAGGGCAGATCCTGCCTCTTGAACTCGGTCGACTTTTTCAAAACAGTCACTAAGGCCATTGATGAGGGTAAGGCAGTTCACACAGCCTACCTTGACCTAGCAAAAGCGTTCGACACAATACCCCACTCGGGCATCATAGAAAAGCTCACCAGCTTAGATATAAACCCATATGTCACAAGATGGGTTGCAAACTGGCTCAAGGACAGAACACACAGGGTTAGAGTTGCTGGTGCCATGTCAGACTCTAAGCCTGTCACGAGCGGTGTCCCACAGGGCTCAGTCCTGGGCCCCCTCTTGTTCAGCATTTATTTTTCTGAAGTGCAGGCAAACATAGGGGCATTGTGGCTGACAAAATTTGCAGATGACTGCAAACTGGGCACCATAATTGACACTCCATCAGACACAGACATCCTCCAGAGAGGTCTCATAGAAATGGATAACTGGTGCCAGAGCCATGGCCTTAAGCTAAATGCCAAAAAATGTATAGTCATACCCTTTGGGAAAAACAAGGTAACCCCTAATTACCACATAGGTAGTAATCCATTAAACACGGAAGAAGTTATCAGGGACCTGGGGACCCAAGTTGACAGTAACCTCTCTTTTGACACTCACATTGCCAAAGTGGTTAGGAAGACCTTCTACATTGCCCACCTGATCATGAAAGGATTCACATCCAGATCAGGAGAGGTCATGGTACCCCTGTACTCTTCACTTATCAGACCAATGATTGAGTACAATGCCCCATTTGGAATGTACCTTACCCAATACCTGCAGCAGTTGGAAAGACCCCAAAAGTTCCTCACCAAAAGGATAAAGGGGCTCAAACATATGTCATACGATGCCCGACTGAAGAAACTCCAGCTCTATTCAGTCGCATACCATCTGCTCAGAGGTGATCTGTGCCTGACATACAAGGCCATGTCCAACCTGGAATTAATGGACATGCTCCACCTCAAAAAATCCAAATCCACCAGAGCCACGAGAGCAAGAGACTTAAACCTCAACATGGATATAAATAGGACATGCTGGAGGGACAGATTCATCACTCAGAGACTCCCTACACTATGGAACAGAATCCCAGTCCATGTGAGGCAGAGCCCCTCACTGACTCTGTTCAAGAGAAATCTTGACGAGTGGATGGGAGATCGTAGGTTTACCCCGGGAATCATCTCTGTGTCACTGCTGGACAGAGGCACAGCAAACTAATGGGTATAGTATTCTCATCCTAAGGGGTGGTGAAAGCCACACACACTCTGGCTAGGCTTATAAATGCCCTAGGGCAGATAGCCTAGTATGAACCTATGAACCTATGAACCTATGAGCATTCATACTAACTTACCCTAACTACCTGCCCTCTCATGTCTAAGCACTTCCACAAAATTCCACTCTCTCCCCTCAAAAAAAAAAATGGATGCTTGTCAAACAAAAAAATTACACCCCATACATAGCTCTCCACTTCACCTACATGCCACCTTGGCATACTTTATTTGGTACAGTTGGCCATATGACATTATTCTGTTGTTGTCAACCTACATTTAAATAGTGTAGCATGGCATAATTTGCAAAAACATTGCAGCACCAACAAGGAAAGTTATTAAGCCAACCTTATCCTGCTTATGTCTTCATGTTTCTTGCAGTTTTCTGCCCCTTATTTGCATCAAGCACTTTATTGTACAAGCATGACAGATTAATGATGATGTAATAAGTAAGAGCAATACACCATACAGATGTTCCTACATGCCCACAAAATATATTGTTGCTATTCCTCTCTGTATCTATCTCTATATCTCTTTCTATTCATCCCTTCTGCTTCTGTAAGTTATCACTGTGCTTCAGTTGTGTAATTTAAATGTTGTAAAGTAGTAATTCCTTTGTGGTATGGTGAAATAATGCTTCCATGTATAGATATATTTTGACTGCTTTCAAGGGTTCTAATCCAGCCATTAGCTAAGCATTATTGACTGTTTTGGTACAGTATTTTATGTGTACTTGTTTGCTACATTTTGTTATAAGGCACCATTATCCCTCTTCTGTCATAAGCTTCTTTCTCCTTGCCTCCATGTCACCCCATCAGTGTATCTTCTCCCTTCTGTATTATTCTTCCACCTCTACTTTTGTGCAATGTCTGGCACCAGGCAACAATTACAACCAAGGTTAAATGCAAGTATACAGCTTATGGCAATATATTGTGATTTTATTGCTTTCAGCTGTAATACTGTGTTGCGTATTGTGTCTTGTGCTGAACCCAGCTACTGGGGATGCACAAGCCTGTGCATTTCTTTGTACCGGTCCCAAGCCCGGATAAATGGGGAGGGTTGCGTCAGGAAGGGCATCCGGCATAAAATTTTGCTAAATCATACATGCAGACAACAGTACAGAAATACATACCGGATTGGTTGAGGCCCGGGTTAACAATGACTGCCACCAGTACTGTTGGCCAACAGGGTGCTGGCAGAAATTGGGCTACTGTTGGCCAAAGGAGGAGAAGAGGGGGAAGGCATGCTTGAAGACAGGTAAAGGCTAGGACTTTGATAGTGAGGGTTGGAACTTTGAATGTTGGCAGTATGACTGGTATAGGGAGAGAGCTAGCTGATACGATAGACTGAAGGAAGGTTGGTATATTGTGTGTGCAAGAGACCAGATGGAAGGGGAGCAAGGTTAGGTGTATCAGAGGTGGTTTCAAATTGTTTTATCATGGTGTGGATGGGAGGAGAAATGGCACAGGCATTATCCTGAAGGAACAGTATGCTAAGAATGTTTTGGAGGTGAAAAGAGTGTCGGATAGAGTGATGTTTATGAAGCTAGAAATTGATGGTGTAAAGATGAAAGTTGTTAGTGCATATGCTGCACAAGTTGGGTGTGCGATGGATGAGAAAGAAAAATTTTGGAGTGAGTTGGATGAAGTGGTGATGACTGTACCCAAGGGCGAGAGAGTGGTGATTGGAGCAGATTTTAATGGGCATGTTGGTGAAGGGAACAGAGGGGATGAGGAAGTGATGGGTAGGTATGGTGTTAAGCAAAGGAATGCAGAAGGTCAGATGGTAGTGTATTTTGCAAAAAAGATGGACATGGCTGTGATGAATACGTATTTTAACAAGAGGGAGGAGCATAGGGGGACATACAAGAGTGGAGGAAGATGCGCACAGGTGGATTATATCTTATGTAGAAGGGACGGTCTGAAGGAGATTGGAGACTGTAAAGTGGTGGCAGGGGAAAGTGTAGTTAGGCAGCATAGGATGGTGGTTTGTAGGATGACATTGGTAATCAAGAAGAGGAGGATGAGTGTGAAGGCAGCACCAAGGATCAAATGGTGGAAATTGAAAAAGGGTAATTGTGAGGTGATGTTCAGGGAAGAGTTAAGACAGGCACTGGGTGGCAGTGAAGAGTTACTGAATAGCTGGATAACTACAGCAGAGCTAGTAAGAGAGATGGCTAAAAAGGTGCTTGGTGTGACATCTGGAAAGAGGAAGGAGGACAAGGAGACCTGGTGGTGGAATGAAGAAGTACAGGAGAGTATACAAAGAAAGAGGTTGGCGAAGAAGTGGGATTGTCAAAGAGATGAAGAAAGTAGACAAGAGTATAAGGAGATGAGGTGCATGGCAAAGAGAGAGGTGGTGAAGGCTAAGGATAAGGCATATGAAGAGTTGTATAAAAGGTTGGACACTAAGGAGGGAAAAAAGGACCTGTACTGATTGGCTATACAGAGGGACCGAGCTAGTAAAGATGTGCAGCAGGTAAGGGTGATAAAGGATAATGAGGGAAATATACTCACAAGTGAGGAGAGTGTGTTGAGCAGATGGAAAGAGTACTTTGAGGGGTTGATGAATGAAGAAAATGAGAGGGAGAGAAGGTTGGATGATGTGCGGACAGTGAATCATGAAATGCAGTAGATTAGCAAGGAGGAAGTAAGGATAGCTATGAAGAGGATGAAGAATGGAAAGGCTGTTGGTCCAGATGACATATCTGTGGAAGCGTGGAGGTGTTTAGGTGAAATGGCAGTGGAGCTTTTAACTAGATTGCTTAATGAAATCTTGGAAAGTGAGAGAGTGCCTCAGGAATGGAGAAAGTGTTTTGGTACCGATTTTCAAGAATAAGGGTGATGTGCAGAGCTGTAGTAACTACAGAGGGATCAAATTGATCAGTCACAGCATGAAGTTATGGGAAAGAGTAGTGGAAGCTAGGTTAAGAAGGGAGATGATGATTAGTGGGCAGCAGTATGGTTTCATGCCAGGAAAGTGCACTACAGATGCAATGTTTGCGCTGAGAGTGTTGATGAAGAAGTACAGAGAGGGTCAGAAGGAGTTGCATTGTGTCTTTGTGGATTTAGAGAAAGCATATGACAGGGTGCCTAGAGAGGAGTTATGGTATTGTATGAGGAAGTCGGGAGTGTCAGGTAAATATGTAAGAGTAGTACAGGATATGTACGAGGGTAGTGTGACAGTGGTGAGGTCTGCGGTGGGAGTGACGATGTGTTTAAGGTGGAGGTGGGATTACATCAAGGATCAGCTCTGAGCCCTTTCTTATTTGCAATGATGATGGACAAGTTGACAGATGAGATCAGACAGGAGTCCCCGTGGACTATGATGTTTGCAGATGACATTGTGATCTGTAGTGAGAGTAGGGAACATGTGGAGAAGACCCTGGAGAGGTGGAGATGTGCTCTAGAGAGAAGAAGAATGAAGGTCATCAGGGCTAAGATAGAATATATGTGTGTGAATGAGAGGGAGGATAGAGGAATGGTGAGGATTCAGGGAGTAGAGGTGGTGAAGGTGGATGAGTTTATGTACTTGGGATAAACAGTTAAGAGCAATGGTGAGTGTGGAAGAGAGGTGAAGAAGAGAATGCAGGCAGGATGGAGTGGGTGGAAAAGAGTGTCAGGAGTGATTTGTGACAGATGAGTACCAGTAAGAGTGAAAGGGAAGGTCTACAAGAGGGTAGTGAGACCAGCTATGTTATATGGGTTGGAGACAGTGGCATTGACAAAAAGGCAGGAGTCAGAGCTTGATGTGGCAGAGCTGAAGATGTTAAGATTTGCACTGGGTGTGACGAGGATGGACAGGATTAGGAATAAGTATATTAGAGGGTCATCCCAGGTTGGAAGGTTTGGAGACAAAGCCAGAGAGGCCAGATTACATTGGTTTGGACATGTGCTGAGGAGGGATGCAGAGTATATTGGGAAAAAGATGCTAAGGATGAAGCTGCCAGGTAACAGGAAAAAAGGGAGGCCTAAGATAAGGTTTATGGATGTGGTGAGAGAGGACATGCAGGTGGTTGGTGTGACAGAGCAAGATGCAGAGGACAGGAAGAAATGGAAACAGTTGATCTGCTGTGGTGACCCCTAATGGGAGCAGCCAAAAGAAGAAGAAGAAGAAGTATTGTGTCTCGTGCTTAGCTATATTTATACAGTTAATTGTACTTTTCAACAAGCTGAAGAGATGGATGTACAGATTACAGTGCTCAGTAGTGTAATGCAGATGAATACATACATTCACATTTTGCTGAAATTTGTTGTCAAATGTTAACTATCAGAAATAGGACTTCTTTTTTTAATTTCAACAAATCTTTTGGGTTACTAATACCATGATGGGATTGGACCCCATTCCTAAATCAAAGTACGGTTAAAGTTCATGACATTAGTATTGTTTCAGTCTTTGATGTCAGCCATAAGTGCTCTTCGCAACACTCTCAATGTGACCAGTAATGACTCCTTATGCAATTCGTATGGAGTTACATGTATTGATAACATATCTAAATACGATTGTAGATTCTTTTTTATAAGACCCATTGCTCCTATTACTATTGGGACTGTCAGAGTATCTTTCTTCCACATTGCTCTCGTTTCTGCCTGCAAATCCTGATATTTTATGACTTTGTGTCTCTCTGTACACAAGACACTGTAGTCACTGTGTGTGGCAATTTCAATGATCCATGCTACTTTTGTCTTCTTTTCATGGACCACTATATCCTGTTTTCTAGCATCTGTCTTTTGAACTGTTGGTAATGGATGATTCCATGTGATGTAAACTTCATCATTTTCTAAGATCCTTTGTGGCTCATATTTCTAGTGTTTTTCAGTCACTTCAGTACTATAGTGTTTGCACAATCCCTAGTGCAACAATCTTGCCACATTATTATGCCTTTCAGTATACAGTCCCTTTGCCATTAGTATGTGACAACCAACAATGAGGTGTGCGACTGTTTCCAATTCAGTTTTACAAAACCTACATTTGTCTGTTTCTCCCACATCTTCAATGGACTTTGTAAATCAAACATTGTATGCAGCCCACTGTCTTGGGCCTCCAATATTAACCTTTACTCTCTTGGTTTGAATTTGCCTCTCCTGAAACCTTCCTGCATTTGTTCCTGATCAACAAGAGGTTCTGCCAGAAGATTTCTATACTTGCTACTATATTTATGCATTCCCCACATTTCTTGCCTCCTCATCTGGTCCTTCACCTTATATTCTTTCTTTTGTTTTGTTTTTGGCACAATCAGTTGACGCCTGATTTTTATCTTCTTCTGGTTTGATTTCCATTCTTGCTTGACTCCGACATGCTTCTGCTAGATTAAGCAGAGAAGTCATTACTTTTGGGTCTTGTGAGGTCAGCAGATATGTGTGGAGTCCCACGACTGCAGATCTATACGTGTAATCAATTTCAAGGAGGCCTATTCCTCCTTCTAATGGGGAATATATAATCTTGGTGTGCACTGATTTTTATAAATCATTTGGTGAGCATGAAGCATCCTTCTTGTTTTCCTATCTAATCTATCCAACACGTTTTGAGGCCAGTCAATCACTCCAAAACTGTAAGTTAGGACAGGAAGAGCAAATTGATTTATAGCTTGGATTTTGTTCCTAGATGTCAATGATGGTTTCAGGATTAATTTAAGTCTTCTAAAGTACTCCTTACTGAGCTTTATTCACATTTGTTCATGTCTTATTGTTGATCCTTCATCACTTCCCAAATATTTATACACTCCTTCTCACTCAAGTTCTTTTATATCACATTCTTGTCCCAAACTGATGTTTTCATGGTGTTGCAGTTTTCCTGCTTTAAAGGTTGCTTTTGCACATTTATCAAGACCAAATGACATTTTTATATCATTTGAAAAAGTTTTGAGAACTTGCAGTTGTGCTTTCAGTTCCTCATCTAATTAGCTATACAGTTTTAAATCATTGACAAAGAGAAGGTGGTAAGAAGTCTTTGCACTTTGTTGTTTTCTAGGAGTCAAATTATAGCCATGGCCTAAGTTATTAAATAGACAGCTTAATAGGTTAAGGGCAAGACAGAATAGCAGAGGTGACAGAGAGTCACCCTGCAATATCCCCCTTTGAATTTTTATCCCTGGGATAGTAATTTGTCCTTTATCATGGCTCAATTGCAAAGTGGTCTGCCACTGTTTCATGGTCACTGTAATGTAGTCGATCAGTGTACATTGTATCTTATACATTTTTAAGCACTCTTTTATCCATGAATATGGGATACTATCAAATGCTTTTTTGTAGTCAACCCATGCCATACTTAGATTCTTCCCCTTTTTACAGTTCTTCATTCTGAGTTTATTTAAGAACAAATGATCCTTTGTTTGATATGACTTTCTTTTATTGCCCTTTTGTTCTACTGCCATAATTGCGTTTTCTTCTAAATGACTATAAACTCTGTCAGCATCAATTCCCATGTATAGTTTATACGTCGTCGGAAGGCAAGTTATTGGTCTATAATTTTTAAGGTAGCTTGCAGGTTCACTCTTAAGTAGGAGCATTGTTTTACCTGTTGTTAACCAGTTTGGTGTCTGCTCAGGGTGCGCATGTAAATGGTTGTTACTCGTGGCTAAATCTTCATGCAAAGATGTTAATACTTTTAACCAAAAGTTAGGTACTGCATCTGGACCTGGGGTTTTCCAGTTAGAGGCTTTTCTTGACTTTGTTTCAATCTCACTGGCTGTTGCTTCATCCCATTTCATATCTTGTACCTTTAAACTTCTTATTCTTTCTTTTACTTCTTCTATCCATTTAGCATCTTTATGTTCCAAAGTATCTTCATAGATACTTCTCCAAAATGTATATATTTCTTCTTTTTTTGGCAGTCTTTCAATTCCTTTTACCTTGTTTCTCAGTTCTGTATAAAACGTTTTTAGGTCATCAATAAATTGCTTATTTTGAACTTTTCCTTTATATTTATCTGTGTATCTTCTAAGTTTTTCCACCTGTGCTGAGATTTTAAGTTTGTTATTTGTGATAGTACATAATAGATCCTGGTCTTTTCTAATACAGCACATTGCTTTTATCATGTCTATCTTTCTTAGTATTTTTGTTGATCTGTTTCCTCTTCTATAGTCTTCTAACAGTGACACTTCTTATCTTAATTGCTTTATACTTTTCTCTATTCAACACTTCCATGATGGTATTCGATTTTCTCCCCTTCCTTTCCCTCACTACCCTGTGTTCTTGCAGTAGAACTTTATCAGTTATTAATTTAGCTACACAGTAATATATCCTATTTAATTCTGTTATATTGCAGGGATCTCTATGGACAGTCCTAATTACTGTGTTTATTTGTTTTATCAAACTTCTGACTTCTGGGGTTTTATTGACCTTCTGTAGTCTATTTCTTTCATTGATCTGAATATGTCTATATATGTCTATTAAATCAAGCAACTCTTCTCTTAGCTCATTTTCTTCTAAACTGAGGACACATTTTTTTTGTTTTCCATTTCCTGCGGGCATTCTATGGAAAGTTCTATAGCATCTTCCTGTGGCACATTCTCTTCAATTTCATCCTGTGCCATCCATTGCCCTGTCATATGGGAACTCACTGGTCTATCACTCCTCAACACTGACTGTGTCAGAGTTCCCACCGTTTCCTGTTCCCTCCCTTTCTGTCTAGCTTGAAGTGAACATTTATACTGGTTTCCTTGTGGAAGGCTCCAAAATATTTTCATATGGCACCTGACCAATTGCTTCCTGTTCCACTGGTTTCTCCTTAATTTGGATATCCATTGCTTTATCCTATTGTGGTGTTTTCTGAGTTAGATTTTCCACACTGAATCCTTCACTTTGCAGGTACTCCATAACCTGAGTTTCTATTTCTTTAACTTCTCCATTACTAATTTTCTTTTCTACTTTTCCTCTTTGTCTTCTTATTTTTTGTATTGTAAAGTTTTCCATGTCCAGATTCCTTTGCCTGTATTTCTGTTCAAATATCTCTGGTGCTGCTCTTTTTGCATTGTTAGTTTTGCTTTCTTCTTTCCATAAATATTACACAAATCTCTTTTTCTTTCTCATGTCCATACTTCTTCTTCAAGTGTCTCCTGATCTTCCTGTGTCTCCTTACTTTGGGGACTCATTCCATCATGCTGTGATGTAACCTGTGTAAGACCTTCTACACCAAATCTTTCACTTTGCAGGCACTCCAAAACTTCAACTCCTATTTTTTTAACTTCTACTTTACTAATCTTCTTTTCTACATCTCCTCTTTGCGATATTATTTTTTTTTGTTGTGAAATTTCCCATATCTGGATGCCTTTGCCTGTATTTTTTTTTTTCAAATAGAAAGGCACCATCTTTTGACTTAGCTTTTCTGCCTTGATTCATAGGAATCCCCAGTAGTGTGCTCACATTCCCCTCAGCAAAAGTTACATCCTGTATCTTGGCCAACCTCCAATCAACCCAAGGCTGTCTCATTGCCCTGCACTGTGAGACCCTGCATCGGTGGAACACTAAAGTGCTTTCAGCTACACTAGTTTCCCTCAGCAAAAGTTACATCCTGTGTCTTGGCCAATTTCCAGTCAACCCAAGGCTGTCTCGTTGCCTTGCACTGTGATACCCTGCATCGGTGGAACACTAAAGTGCTTTCAGCTATACTAGTAGTCCCCCTCAGCAAAAGTTACATTCTGTGTCTTGGCCAACCTCCAATCAATCCAAGGCTGTCTCGTTGCCCTGCACTGTGAGGCCCTGCATTGGTGGAACACTAAACTGCTTTCAGCTACACTGGTTCCCCTCAGCAAATTTACATCATGTGTCTTGGCCAACCTCCAATCAACCCAAGGCTGTCTCATTGCTCTGCACTGTGAGACCCTGCATCGGTGGAACACTAAAGTGCTTTCAGTTGCACTAGTTCCCCTCAGCAAAAGTTACATCCTGTGTCTTGGCCAGCCTCCAATCAACCCAAGGCTGTCTCATTGCCCTGCACTGTGAGACCCTGTATCGGTGGAACACTAAAGTGCTTTCAGCTATACTAGTGTATGTTAGAGTTGTATTTAATCTGTCCTCCAAACTGAAGACTGTTTCCCCTTTCACTGTACATGTGCACACTACTGGTCCCCCCCATTTCTCTCTTCCTATAGTACTCCTAGGTCAATTACTTAAAACTACTTTCTCTTGGAAAAAGTTTACCTATGTACCTGCAGCCGATACTTATTTTATTTTTCCCTGCAAAAGTGGTGGTCCCTTTCACCACTCTATACTAGATTAGTAGTATAACATTTGTAGTTATTAGGTAAATACTGCACCACACTGACCTGCAATTAACTTAGCTTGGTTTTCCTGTTTTCTTTTTAGCAGCTGGCTTAGTCCAGTTTTTCTGACTCTCAACCTTGCATTACTGTGTGTCTATCCCTTCCCCCACCTTGAGCCTGCATGACTCCCCACCCACTCCTGCTTAATTACAGAGGTATCAAAAAGCTTGATGTAGAAAGGCACCATCTTTCGACTTAGCTTTTCTGCATTGCTTCATAGGAATCCCCAGTAGTGTGCTTGCATGCAAGTTGCCCACTGCCCTCTAGGTGGCTCCATACTATTAGTGCATCCAAGTGCCCCACCTGCCCAATAGGTGGCTCTATACTATTAGTTTTAGGTTCTCTAAATCCCTTTACCTCTTCTTCATCGAATCCCCCCTAACACAGTTCTTATTCATCTCTTTGTTATTGTTCGCTCTCACACTGTGGTCCCAGTATAACCATAGAAATATTTCCTTATATCATTCTGCTATAATCCCACTTATTTTTTAAGCCTCTTACCTTCTTATATATCTCAACACACTTACCTTCAGACTTCAGCACTCCACTGATTGTTCTCTTTGATCTTCTTCTTCCTTTGGCTCTACCCGCTCCGTTCGCCCTGCGGGCTCACTCCACTCCCCTACCCTGCCCCAATTCCCACCCACCCCCAAGTATCATACACTTATTACCTTGCCACTCCCCCTCATCTGACACCACTCCCACTCATCAGAATCAATCAGCATTAACCAATCACTCACAGGACCCAGCCCTATTACTCCAACTCTCTGGTCTCTCACTATATGCTAATTATAAACACCCCAACTCTATTTTAAACAAGCATTACTCAAATACCCCTACAATGCCTCCACATACTTTTAATAAATCTTCAAACTCAAAGCCTATTTACTGCCTAATACCCCCACTTATAATTCTCTGTCTTCTCACAGCCTATGAATACCAACCCCTCCCTGGAACCCACTAACCTAGAACCCAAACCAGTACTACTAATCAGCCACATAATTCTAACCAACCACTACCCCATCTCTCATCAAACTCTTCTAATGCAAACACTCAACATCCCATTTGTGCTTCATATATTAATCCTAGAACTAAATACTACCCCAACCTCTTATTAAAACTCCAGAAACTGACTACCTAAGCTCATAGTGGATGGTGACATCCACCCTAACCCAGGTTCAACCCCACCTGTTACTATCAGCCCCACAAATAACACCCATACTAGCCTACGAAACTCAAATAATGCCCCCAACTCACTCCTAGCGTGTCACCTAAATATTAGAAGTATAAACAAAAAAATTCACTACTTACATGCCCTCCTAGATGTCCACTCCCCTGATATACTATGCCTTACCGAGACCTGGCTCAAGCCTACTAGCATTGATAATGAGATTATACCCCCAGGGTACAATATATTAAGACTTGATCACATCTCTAAGAAAGGAGGGAGAGTAGCCATCTTGTATAAATCCACTCTGGAAGTATCCAAAACTAGTACCCCAAATGCCTTTTTTACTAACAATGCAGAAATACTCATCACAAAGGTCCAACTCAACAAACGCAAATCTATAAACATTGCATGTATCTATATTCCCCCAGGTGACAACACAAATACTTTGGAGGGTATCCTCCAATGGCTTTCCACTAACTGCCCCCAGGAAACTATTATTCTCGGGGATGTTAATATTGACTGGAATACTTGTTCTTCAGACTTCCCCTCCACCCATATAAATTTGCATGGCTTCTCCCAGATGATACCTTCCCCAACCAGAATCAATAAGCCTAACAAAAAAGAAAGTATCCTAGACTGGATATTAATAAACAACCTACCCCAGATATATAAAACCGGCACCCTACCTGAGGACTTTAGTGATCAATTCCTGACCTATATAATCAGAAAAAAAATGACATCCCTCAACAATCTTCCTTTAAAACCACTAGAAGTTGTAAGAACTTTATTCAGACTAAATTTCAGAATTAACTTAACACATGTGACTGGTCCAACCTATGTCTACTTCCACTAGATGAAGCGGTCTCATACTTTAACTCTACATTTCATTCTATCTTGGATAACCATGCTCCCCCATGCACTATCAGAACCAATAACAAAGTAGCACCATGGCTGTCCAATGATACAAGACAAAAAATTATTAGCAGAAACAAAGTGTGGACCTCCTGGAGAACCACTACGTCCCCAAAAGACCACCTTATATATAAACAGCTGAGAAATTATGCAAAGAAGTATATTATGCTAGACAAAAATAATTACTACTGTAATCTGCAACAAAAGCACCAAAATCAACCACAGAAATTCTGGTCAGGCCTAAACAAACTTCTCCACCCAGGCCAATCAACTAACCCTACCCCCTTAACTACCCTCCAACAACCTCCTAAAATTGTTGCTAACACCTTTAACACTTTCTTTACAGAAACTGTGCCATCTCTAGCCAGTAAGCTATCTCCCTAAACCCCAAGTACCACCAACCCCACACCTGATAATAAGATCCCCTTTAAGCTTGATCCAGTACCAACATCTTTTATAAAGTCCCTACATAAAAAACTGAAACCCACCACCCTTTCAGCAGACCTACTACCTGCAGAATATCTCCAAAAAGGCACTAATGAAATAGCATGCCCCATATCAATTTTAATCAATAGAACTATGCATGAAGCCTATATCCCCCACATTGGGAAAATCTCCCACATTGTTCCTTTTCATAAAAGGGGAGATTCCACTGAACTTTCAAATTATAGGCGTATAGCCATTCTGTCTCCCTTGGCTAAAATAATGGAAAAATGTATCCACAAGCAATTTCTTGCCTATCTGAATCAAAACACTCTCCTAGACCCTTCCCAGCATGGATTTAGACCTTGTCATAGTACAACCTCAGCCCTTCTCTCCTTCGCCCATACAATAAATCAAAACCGTAATGACAACAAGCTCTCCTCAGCCCTCTGCCTTGACCTGTCCAAGGCATTTTATATGGTAAATCACCAGCTACTCTTAAACGCATTAAAATCACTCTCCATAGATAACCTAGCAATTACCTGGTTTCATTCTTACCTAAGTGACAGACAACAAGCTGTACTATGGAAGAATAACCTATCATCCCTTTTACCAGTCACCTCTGGAGTCCCACAGGGATCTATATTAGGTCCCATCCTATTCTCCATATTCATTAATGACCTGTACAAAGTCATCCCTGATGCAACTTGTATTCAGTATGCAGATGACTCAACCCTAATCTGCTCTACCACCTCCCCCAAAGATTTACAATCCTTGTCCCAAATCACTTTCAACAAAGTAGAAAACTGGCTTACTGGTCGCCAACTACTATTAAACCCAAATAAAAACAAACTATTACTCTTCTCCTCCACTTGCAAGGTCTCCTCACTACCTCTGACCATAATATCTAACAATGGTACCATAATTTCCCCAGAACCTAATACTAAACTACTGGGAGTGATCCTTGACAACAACCTAAAGTTTGATGCTCACATAGACAAAACTATTAAAACAGTTAATAAAAAAATTAGGCTCTTTATACAGGATTAATCCATTCCTAACCCCATCTGCTAGAACTGTTATTGCCCGTACACATCTGCTATCGACCCTTCTTTATGCCTCACCCATCTTCGTAAACCTAAGCAAATCAAACCTCAATAAATTAACTGGGTGCTACAATAACACTGCCAGATTTTCCACAGGATCAGCTTATAGCACCCATCACTGCCTTAACCTTCAATCGCTAGACTGGCTTGAACTACCCTATCAACTGCAATATAACCAACTAATAGTTGTTCACAAAATCCTCTACCAACCATACAGTACACCCATACTGAAAAATATTATTACTCCCTACAGTAACCTAAAATCCCTTCGCTCTTCCAAAAAATTGCTAGTACAAACTGTTAAAACCAACAATTCAGCTGGTGAATCACTATTATCCAACTCTGCTGGTAAAAACTGGAACCTACTTCATGCTGAACTCACCACTGACCCCTCCTTATCCCAATTCAAAAAATCCCTTAGGAAATGCATAAAAATGCAGTGGCTTTGTCCCTGTACAAACCCTGACTAACCCCCACTCAAACATAATTCATAAATGGGAACCTCATTACAGGAATAAAACTCTGACTCTCTAACTGTTTAAAATTCTGTGTATCACCCACCTACTGGAAAGATTTAAATACACCTTGTATGATAACCACCTTTAATATATGTGTTTTCCTTTTTCAGATGAAATCTTTAACTATTTCTTTCTCAGCTACTTGCTTCCAACCTTTGTTGAGTATATGTGAGAAAAACATGTACCTGTGTGTACATATCGTTAAACAAATCTCAGTTTTGTGATAATTTACTGTAATAATTTCACTGTATTTACACTTGTTTTTGTACATTTGGAGCTTTTCTCCCTGGGCCTCCGCTGAAAATGGACCTGTATCCAGTCGGACTTTTCTGGTTAACAAATGTAAAATAAATAAATAAATAGCTTTGAGGCTGCCTTCTTTATATTGATTTATTTGGCTTTCTTCTTTGCATAAATATTGCACCATATTAAATCAGTTTTTCTTTCCCATGTCTATATTTCTTTTTTATACTTTTCAAAAATCTCTAGGTTTTGTTGTTTATATTTTGCACTTCCTCAGATGCTTCTTTCTCCAAACAGATCAAAGTTTCTTGATCTATATACTGTTTTTCACAGATCTGTTGTATTAATGAATACAATTTTTTATTTGAAGATTCTGACAATGTTTCTTATGGAAGCATTTTTCTTTCCTCTAATTTCTCTCTTAATCGTTTTGTATATCTTGTGTCTGGATTTTGGGCTTTTTGCATAATAGTAACAATACATCACTTCTTTCTTATCCTCAATAGTACACTCTATTGTCTTTATGGCTCTTCTTTGGCCTACCAGTTTTTGTGATTTTTGTAGACTACTGCTTCCTTCTACAATAGGGGTGCCATCCTCTGCCTGGGCCTGGCCTAGTCCCATTGTAGGAATGTTTCTGTATTTTGAGGATTCTACACTGTTATCTTTTTCAGTCCTGGCACCAGTGTGCCTTCCAGGATCGGGCAGTTTTTTATCCTGGGTCTTGTGCATGCAGCTTTCTTTTATAAATTTTTAACCTACTTCTGTCCATGATATATGCTGTATAAATACTTGGTGTTCTAGCACCTCAGGAAGAAGAGAAACAAGTGGGGTCGAAGAAGAATGGCATTAACTCAAAACAGCATATGTGAGCACTATAGAACAGATATGCGGCTGAGTGAGGTATGGAAATAAGGTACATAATGGAAAGTGGTGGTAGAATGCAAAAGTCCAGGAAGTCATCAAACGAAATAAGGAGTGCAGGAATAAGAGGGAGATAGAAAAGATGGACCAGGCTAAGAAAGAATAGTGGTTCGTTAACAAAAGGCTGAGAGAGCAGTGAAAATGGCAAAGAAAAAGGCATCAAAGTATTCTACCAACTTTTGGAAAGGGACTCAGTAGATGGCACAAAGACACTCTATCAGATTGCAAGGCAAAGACAGAAAGATAAAAAAGATATTCATCAGATACCCCTCATAAGGGATGCCAACAACAACCGGCTCACCCATCCACAGGACATCAAAGACAGATGGAAGGAATACTTTCAACAGCTTCTGAATGAAGAAAACCCTACAGAAGACGTACTGCCACAAACAAAACCTACCATGTAAGGAAAAAGAGGTGTCCACCCTATAAGAAGTAAGAACAGCACTAAAGAAAATGAAGAGAAGGAAAACAGAAGGCTCAGACGAGATCACTACAGACATGATCAATGCATTGGGTGAGATAAGGGAAAATATCTCCTTAGGGTACTCACAGCAGTATGGAGAGAAAGGAGTATCCCACATGACTGAGGAATAAGCATACTAGTGCCAGTGTACAATAACAAAGGGGACATTCACAGCTGTGAGCAGTATGCAGGTATCATACTCCTGTCATACTGCATGAAAGTTCTGGAGAAGGTGACTGATAAACAAATATGCAGAGTAGTAGAAAGTAAGATGGGAGTTGAACAGTTCAAATTCAGATCAGGATGTAGCACAGTTGACCCAATGTTTGTAGACAGACAAATAGTTGAGAAGAAATTAGAAATGAGTAGAGTTCAACTGGGTATTCCTGGACTTGGAAAAAGCATATGACAAGGTCCTAGGAAAGGTGTTCTGGGCAGTTCTGTGATAGTTTAAAGTCCCAGAAACATTGGTAGAGTTAGTGCAGGCTATGTACATGGACCCAACAACACAATTACGAAGAGTGTTTGGACTCACAGAGGGGGCTGTTGGTAGGAGTAGGTGTACATTAGGCTTAATCTCTGAGCCCACTGCTGTTCATGCTGGTGACGGACTACATTAGCATACAGGTCAGAGGGGATAGATCAATAAAGTTGATGTTTGCAGACAATGTGGCATTACAGGCAGACTGCGAACAAGAACCTCAGCAAACTATTGAGGAATGGAATGTAAAACTGAAGGCACATGGAGTGAAACTGAGTACAGATAAGACAGTTGTAATGGCAGTAAATGAGGGATATCAAAAGAAGTTGGGAATTGAAATAAAAGGGAAAATAGTATAATAGGTTAACAACTTCAAGTACCTGAGAGGGGTAGTTAAGGAGAAGAAAGTTAGAATGAGGAGGATAAAGCTAGAATTTGAGGGGCTGCAGCCAAATGGCACAGAGTGTCAGGAGTAGTGTATTACAGAAGAATACCAAAAAAGCTGAAAAGTAAAGTGTGCAAAACTGTGGAGCAACCAGTGCTACTGTATGGTACAGAAACCAGGGCAGTGAACTCAGAGTAGTTGAAGAAGCTGAAGATGATGAAAATGAAGTCCATGAGATGGGTGGTAGGATGCACACTGTGGAACAGATGAAAAAATAAGGACATTAGACCAGAAGTCCAAATAGTTCCAATTACAGACAAGTTCAAGGATAACAGATTACGGTGGGTTGGGCACATGTGCAGGAAAGCAGAAGAAAATCTGGCAAAGAATATTTGGGACAGACAGGTAAAAGGCAAGAGGAAATGAGGGCATCCAGCAAAGAGATGGATGGATTGTGTGAGAGAAGGTCTGTGACACTCAGGCATGACTGTTGAAAGTAGGAGAGTGACATCAAATCAAGAGAAATGGTGGTAGCTTATGCGGCCCCCTAACCCTGTGTAGAAAAGTGGGAAAAAGGAGTTGATGGTGATGATGATGATAGTTTTGATTTGGTTGTTTGTAGAATCTGAGTAGGTTTCCATTTAAATAAGTGTTTGTTAGTGAGGTACTAGTTCATTATGGCACATGCTAGAGGTGAATGCCATGCTTCCAGCTGTATTGGTAACAGGTATAATACAGTGTTAAATCAGTGTAAGAAGATGATATTTGCTCTTGATAGGTGTGTATGTGTGGTGTGTGTGTGTGTGTGTGTGTGTGTGTGTGTGTGTGTGTGTGTGTGTGTGTGTGTGTGTGTGTGTGTGTGTGTGTGTATATATATATATATATATATATATACCTATATATATATGTGGGTTCCGTACACTAGATTGAATTTTCACTAATTCGAAATAGTGCATGGAATGCTCACTGCAGCGAAAGTGCACTTAATCGAAAGTGCACTTACGCAAAGTTCAGTACAAAGAACGGGTGTTGTACTGAACTTCCGTGTAGTACTCACGGACCTTAAGGTTAGGGCACAGGTCATCGTAAGGGGATAGCCCTATGGGCTATCCCCTTACCATGACCCGTGCCCTAACCCTAAGGTCCGTGATGACTGCAGTGCATTGAAGGACATAGCAATGTCCTCCACTATGGTGCGATAGTCACAAACTTTAGGGTTAGGGCAAGGGGATAGCTTTTCTATCTATCCCCTTACCCTAACCCGTGCCCTAGCTCTAAGGTCCGTGACTATCCCCATAGTGACTTTTTTAGGCAAGGCTCAAAAGACAAACCCACCTCCATAGGTATCACAAGGGATAAAAAACTAAGAGTAATGCTACTCAACGCCAGAAGTCTAAACCTCAAGATGCATGCACTCGAAACTCTCCTTAGTATGGAGAACATCGATATCTGTGCAGTAACAGAAACCTGGTTCAAGGCTCCCAAGAGCACCCCAGCACTACCAGGTTATACCTCATACCATGCTTTTCGGCCCCAAACTTGGACCGAACCACAAAAGGAGGGGGAGTATCAATATTTGTCAAAGATACCCACACCTCCAGGTTGGTAGCACAGCACGAAGCATCAGAGACTATCCATGTGCAACTAACAGTGGGTAAAACTGCCTTCCAGTTTATAGCCTGCTACAGACCACCCTCCCAAACCCAGGAACCCCACTCGGCCTTCCTGAGAACACTGGGAAATATGAAGGTCTCTCCAAACACCATTATATTGGGCGACTTCAACTACCCAAACATAGACTGGGAGCATTACTCTAGCTTCAACACCCTAGCCCAAAGGTTCCTAGAATTTATAAACTCAAATGCTATGGAACAACTTGTTACCACTCCCACAAGAGGGGAAAACATACTGGACCTGATCATCACCAGCATGGGGACTCTATGCTGCAGACTAGAAGTGTATCCCTCACTGGTAAGATCAGACAATAAACTAATCTCACTGGATATTCACATCCCGACCCCAGTGAAAAACTTCTCTAAAGCAAATTTCACACTCCTCAAAACCGAGGTGGAATCCTTCAAAGCCCCCAGGCCTGTGGAAAATACAGCCCAGACCGCAGAATTCTTTATAAACGCATTCTATGAACACCTTCAGGAATGCATGGATCATGCAATCCCAAATAAAACCAAGACCCAATCCTCCAAAGGCAGATGTCTTGTCTGGTGGACCCCAGCCATAAGCAAACTATACAATAGAAGGAGGAAGCTACTACATGATAGAGCAAAATCCCAAAAAGGGAAGGAATCTCTGATCAGTATTAGCAAAAAACTACGGGCACTCATAAAATCGTCTAAGGCCAGCTTCGAGAGAAAAATTGCACAGGACACTAAGGATAATCACAAGGCTTTCTTTAGTTATGTTAGGAACCTGGGTGGAATTCCCATATATGCTCAGAATTAGTCCAAAATGTCAAAAAATACACTGAACCCACAGGCACTGCCAACATCCTAGCTGACAGGTTCAGCGCAAACTTCTCCCCCCCCCCCCCACCAAAAGGGCAAATATCTATCCCAGCAGAGTGCTGCCCCCCTGACATCTCAGATGCTCAGGTAAGAGCCGCCCTCTCCAAAGCAAAAAACACAGCATCAATGGGACCAGACAGTGTCCCGGGCTATGTCTTACATGAACTCCAAGAAGAGCTAAACCCAAACCTAAAACTACTGTTCAATCTCAGCCTTACTACAGGATATGTACCCAAAGAGTGGCGTACAGCAACAGTGGTCCCTCTCCACAAAGGTGGTGCCTCAACGGATCCTGGAAACTATTGCCCCATAAGCCTGACTAGCTTGGTCTGCAAAGCTATGGAAAGGATCATCATGGACCTCATAAATAAAGATATTGAGGACCTACAGACACTGGATCCTACCCAGTTTGGCTTTGTTAAGGGCAGATCCTGCCTCTTAAACCTGGTCAATTTCTTTGAAATGGTCACCAAGGCCATTGATGAGGGGAAGGTGGTCCACACAGCCTACCTGGACCTCGCAAAAGCCTTCAATACAATACCCCACTTGGGCATTATAGATAAGCTCACCAGCTTAAATATAAACCCCTATGTCACTAGATGGGCTGCAAACTGGCTCAAGGACAGAACCCACATGGTTATAATTGCTGGAGCCATGTCAGACTCCAAACCAGTTACAAGTGGCGTCCCACAAGGCTCAGTCCTGGGACCTCTCTTGTTCAGTATATATTTCTCTGAGGTACAGGCCAACATGGATGGACTGTGGCTGACTAAGTTCGCAGATGACTGCAAACTGGGTGCCATAATAGACTCTCCAGCCGACATAAGTATCCTCCAAAAGGGCCTCATAGAAACAGACAACTGGTGCCAGAGCCATGGCCTCAAGCTAAATGCCAAAAAGTGTATAGTCATTCCCTTTGGCAAAAACAAAGTGCCCACAAATTACCACATAGGTGGTAATCCATTAAGTACAGAAGAAGTAATTAGGGACCTTGGGACCCATGTTGATAGCAATCTCTCATTTGACAACCACGTGGCCAAAGTGGTTAGAAAAACATTTTATATAGCCCACCTAATCATGAAGGGATTCACATCTAGATCAGGGGAGGTCATCGTGCCTCTTTACTCATCCCTCACCAGGCCCATAATTGAGTACAATGCCCCTTTTGGGATGTACCTTACCAGACACCTGCAGCAACTGGAAAGACCCCAAAAGTACCTCACAAAGAGGATCAAAGGGCTCAAACAGATGCCATATGCTGCCCAGTTAAAGAAACTCCAGCTCTACTCAGTGACATACGGCCTGCTCAGAGGCGATCTGTGCCTGACGTATAAAGCCATGTCCAACCCGGAATTAATGGACATGCTGCACCTCAGAAAATCCAAATCCCATCGAGCTACGCGCTCGAGAGACTTGAACCTCAGCACTGAAATAAATAGGACATGCTGGAGGGACAGATTCATAACCCAGAGGCTCCCTTCACTCTGGAATAAAATCCCAGTCCAGGTTAGGCAGAGTCCCTCATTGACTCTCTTCAAGAGGAATCTTGATGAGTGGATGGGAGATCATAGGTTTACCCTGGGTATCACTTCTGTGTCACTGTTAGACAGAGGCACAGTATACTAACCTCGAAAAAGGGCATAGCAAAATTAATTTAAAATGGGTGGCGAAAGCCAAACACACTCTGGTGAGGCTTATAAATGCCCTAGGGCAGATAGCCTAGTATGAACCTATGAACCTATGAACCTATTGCACCATAGTGGAGGACATAGCTTGTTTTTTACATCCTCCACTGTGCTGTGGTGTTTTCGGTGAAGTGCACTTATGCAAAAGTTCACTTTCGTTAAAGTAAACTTTCACAGAAGTGAGGCTTTCTATTACAAGTTCGAAGTAATGAACTTTCGTTCTTGTAATAGGAATCCATATACATATATATATATATATATATATATATATATATATATATATATATATATATATATATTTATACATCTATCTATATCTATCTATATGTATATATACATATATATATATATATATATATATATATATATATATATATATATATATATATATATATATACACACACACACACACACACACACACACACACACACACACACACACACACACACCTGGAAAAGGATGCAAAAGTCTAAATTGTACCTGGTATACAGGCTAAAGCTATCAGACCATTCTCATGTATGAGTCGTCACTTTTGGTTCATCTGATGGAGAAGAATAAAAGAAATCTACCTGCCACCATCATGTTCCTGAGCCCACTAATGTTCAGCAATATCTGATCAGAATTGAAGTCTGAAACTGGTCTGTGTTGGCATCTGATGCACCATCCTTGCTTGCTGAGGAAGTTGTCAGTGAAACATCATCAGGTTTTACTGTGGAAATGCTGATCTGGAAAGCACTTATGAGGACAGCCAGTCAAGTGGGGAGAGAAGCATAGAGGAATGGTTCAATCTTATCTGTGACTCAATGAATTAGGTCAGCACAGGAAGACATTTAAGTGCATAGAGTTCATCTTGAAAAATAATGGTTGACATTTCTGAAGGTGTTGGCCATGTTACAGAATGTGATCACTCTTGCTGCTGACATGTTACGGATGGTAGATGGTACATTTCCAAATGTGAAACATAGCTTCAAACAGTTATATTCTTTATATGTGAGTACATGCATTATGGCATCATCAAATGTTTGCGATTATTGTATGCTGTAACGAGTAGCACTTTTTTATATGCATACTATATCTTATGGCAGACTGCGTTCAACTTGCTGGATGTGAATTGCTTTGCTGCATATCCTCAGTCTGTGTTATCAGATATTGAGCCAGGTGCCTTATGATGTCAGTATTACTAACAATGTTCCCTCCACTGCTAGGAAAGGATGCTATTTTTCAGTTCAACTAGACTATTTGCCATAAACTCCAAATGTTATGATTGGGCACTTTGTATGGAAATAATGTATCCTTTCAATGCCAAGAGATGTTGCTTATGGGATTGCCTTTTTTACCTCTGTATGAAGTGTGTACTGGCTAAGAAGAAAGTAAATTATTTACCCAGATCTAGCTAATTGATTTTTGAAATACTTTAAGGAAACATGTTTGTAGGGGAAGTTCTGAGTATTTTAAACAAGGACACTGCTAAATAATTTTCATTCTCCATCTGTGATTGCACTTCTTATGTGGAATGTTAATGGTCTAACTAATTATGGTTTGCCTCATCCTCAAATTTTCTTTGAAGGACGGCATAGAAGAATACATGCCTCGATGGGTCACAGAAAGTTTGATTTGGAGGTGGTAATGCATGTTCTTGATTTGGAGCAGAACTACTTTCAGGACTTATATTCACATATTACTTTTGTCATTCCTTTTCCCTCTAGGAGTTTGAAATATGCTAAAAAGGGTGTTAACAGTTCATGTATTTTGGAGAATCATGAATAGTATATAACTGTGGAGGTTCTTAAACCTCCAATGCCAGACAGAACCTGGTAATGGTCAGATGTGATCAGTGCTCTACCCTGGTAAACAAAAATAAATAAATAAATAAATAAATAAATAAAGGTTAGGTAATAAAAATGTCCGTGTGATTCCTCAGTTATGTGGTCATTTGAGCATAGCACATATTGTCAGTGATATTGCTCTTGATGGGTCTCTGATTCAAGTTTTCATAGGTTCATAGGTAGGTACTAGTCTATCTGCCCGAGGGCATTTATAAGCCTAGCCAGAATGTGTCGGCTTTCGCTGCCCCATTGATTAATTAACTGATCCTCTGTCAAGCAGAGCCAATGAAGTGATCCCAGGGGTGTATTTTGTGTTACCCATCCACTCGTCAAGGCTTCTCTTGAAGAGTGTTAGTGAGGGGCTCTGCCGAATGTAGTTAGGAATTTTGTTCCAAAGCATGGGGAGTCTCTGTAACAGGAATCTATCCCTCCAGCATGTTCTATTTATTGTTGTGGTGAGGTTTAGCTCACTAGAGCGCGTGGCTCACAGTGACTTGGATTTATTTAGGTGGAGCATGCCCATCAATTCTGAGTTGGACATGGCTTTGTAAGTCAGGCAGAGATCACCTCTGAGTAAGCGATATGCCACTGAGCGCAGCCAGAGTTTTTTCAGTCGGGCTGCATAGGACATATGTTTGAGGCCAGTAATCCTCTTGGTGAGGTGCTTTTGTGGTCTTTCAAGCTGTTGGAAGTGTCTTGTGAGGTACATCCCAAATGGGGTCATTGTACTCTATGATGGGTCTGATGAGTGATGAGTAGAGGGGCACTAGAACCTCTTTATTTCTAGATGAGAACCCCTTGGTAATTAGATGGGCCACATAGAAGGATTTCCTAACTACTTTGGCAATATGATTGTAAAAGGAGAGATTACAATCTACCTGGGTCCCAGATCTCTTATTACCTCTTCTGTATTAAGGGGGCTGCCGCCTATGTGGTAATTCGTGGGTGTTTTGTTTTTCCCAAATGGGATGACTATGCATTTTTTGGCATTTAGCTTGAGGCCATGACTTTGACACCAGGTGTCTGTCTCAGTAAGGCCTTTTTGGAGGACGTCCATGTCAGCCGGAGAGTCAGTTATAAGCAAACTTGGTTAGCCATAGTCCTCCTGTGTTTGCCTTTACTTCTGAGAAATATATGCCGAACAGTAGGGTTCCCAGAACTGAGCCTTGCGGGACACCACTTGTGACTGGTTTAGAGTCAGACCTGGAGCCCACTATTCCTACTGTGTGAGTTCTGTCTGTAAGCCAGTTGGCAACCCATCTTGTGATGTGGGGGTTTATGTTCAGGCTGGTGAGTTTTTCTATAATACCCGAGTGAGGAATGGCATTGAACGCCTTGGCGAGATCAAGGTAGGCTGTGTGAACCACCTTTCCCTCATCTATGGCCTTGGTAACTGTCTCAAAGAAGTCAACCAGGTTTAGTAGGCATGATCTGCCCTTAACAAAGCCGAACTGGGTCAGGTCAAGTGTTTGGAGGTTCCCAATGTCTTTGTTAATGAGTTCCATGATGATGCACTCCATAGCCTTGCAGACCAGGCTAGTCAGGCTTATGGGGCGATAGTTACCAGGGTCAGTTGTGGCTCCTCCTTTGTGGACCGGAATAACCCTTGCTGTGCACCACTCCATGGGCATATAGCCTGTGGAGAGGCTGAGGTTGAACAGCGTGTTTAGGTGGGGGGTTAGTTCATTCTGCAGTTCATGCAAGACGCAGCCTGGGACACCATCTGGCCCCACTGATGCTGTGTTTTTGGCTTTTGAAAGGGCTGTTTTCACCTGTGCTTCTGTGATTTCTGGGACACTACACTTTTCCGGTATTGTTGTGGGCCCTTTTGAAGGTGAGAGGGAGGAGAAGTTTTTACTGAATCTATCTTCTAGTATATTGGCAATATCAGTAGGTTCAGTATATTTTGTGCCATTTTGCACTATCTCAGAGCATATCTGCGAGTTGCCACTTAGATTCTTGACATAGCTAAAGAAGGCTTTGTGGTTATCTTTCGAATCCTTGGCTATTTTTTTTCGAAGTTAGCCTTGGATGATTTTATGAGGAACCTTAGTTTCTTACTGATACTGATCAGGGATGTCTTTCCTTCTTGGAATTTGCTTTTTTCTGAACTAGTTTCCTCCTTTTGTTGTATAACCTGTTTATGGCAGGGGTCCACCAGACTGGTTTCCTCCTCTTAGGGGAGTGATTCTTGGTTTTGCTAGGGATGGCATGATCCATCCATCTTTGTAGGTGCTCATAGAGTGCAATTGTAAAGGATTCAGCATCTTGGGCAGTGTTATCCTTTAGCATGGGGGCTATAAAACTTACCACCTCTGCCTTAAGTAGGGTGAAGTTTGCTTTAGAAAAGTTTTTCACTGTGGTTTCCTTGGTTGGGGATGGTGGTGGGGTGTGGACATCCAGGGTGATTAGTTTATGGTCTGATCTAACCACTGACGGGTTGTCCTCTGGTACAGAGCACCTGTCACCCATGTTGGTGATGACCAGGTCCAATATGTTGTGGCCTCTGGTATGGGAGTTTACCATCTGATCCAGGGCATTTGAGTTGATAAATTCCTGGAAGCGCTGAGCCTGGGAGTTTGTACTCAAGTAGTTTTCCCAGTTAATGGTAGGGTAATTGAAATCTCCCAACATCAGGGTGTTTGGTAGGACCTTCATGTTTTCCAGTGTCTCCAGAAAGGCGGAGTGGTGGTCCTGGGTCATGGAGGGTGATCTGTAGCAGGCCACAATTTGCATTGCAGATTTGCCCAATGTTAGTTGCACATGGATGATCTCAGAGGTATCATGCTGTGCCACTAACCTGGAGGGAGGTGTGGGTATCCTTGATGAATATGGATACACTCCCTCCTTTTGTGTTTCGGTCCGTGTTCTGTGGCCGAAATGTGTGGTATGAGTTGTAGCCCGGTAGTGCTGGAGTGCTCGGTGTGCAGCACTAGTATTCTTGATGGTCTCAATTCAATGCACTTGTCATATGCACTCAGAGTTAGAAAGATAGTTATATAGTAGGTTTTACTTAAATGACAACATCAAAAATCTGAAATGCAAACAAGGCGCCTTTCTAGTAACGTTTTAGATGGAGAACATGAAATTAATTAATTATTTAAAATAGTTCAACAGCTAAAAGAGAAATTCTGGGAATTAATGTTTGTGTACTTTGACACCCAAAGGTGCAATGAAATGTGACCTTAAAAATATTCATTTTGTACACATAGAGCCAAGTTGTAGAAAAAAATAGTTGCTGTATGCTTTAATCTAGGAGTACACAAAGGTGAGTAACACTTTATGCATTCTGGTAAATAGTTTAAATTGTAAATTCAAAGTCACATAAACAGATGTAAGAACTTGTACCTCAACAAAACTACACATTATTATAACATTATTTAATTTATTAAAGAGAACACTAACTTTAATAGAATGTAAAGTGTACAAATATGTTAGCCACTGAATTTTCTAGAATTATCTTTTCTTAAAAATTCGCGAAACAGTCATCTAACATGTCTATTTTGAGTTAACAAAACTTTTCTACTGAGGAGAAAGCAGAGATATTGCTATAAAGGGCCCCTTCTGTTTTTTCTAAGTGTTATCTGAGATAAAGTTGCAGTTATGCCAAGCAATCCAGGAAATGCTCCAAGCAACTCAAAAACATAACAATCATAAGCCATTTTATATGGAAAAATGGATTGCTGGCAAGAGTTCAGTTTTTGCATTTAGCAGGAAATATTTTGAAAAACATAAACACATGATAAAAGCTATATTTTTTCATCGGAAAGAAGGGTTATGTATACATTGGAAAGCTTAGCCTATGACAAGAACGTTAGACGTCAATGTGTCTAGAAAAGGTTTTTGTTTACTGCTTTTACAGTTGACCTGCTTTAACTATTGTGCTCCAACTTTTAGTTGCAAAGCATTTAAATCAAATGGGAATGGTAGAATATCATTCTTCGTTTACTAAACACACCAGTAGTCTACCATAGATTGTGTGAGGATCGGGTTTACTTGTTCTGTGGACTTGCAGTCTATGCATAAAACATATAAACCTACACTGTCACTGCCCGCTACATCATAAGCAAATGCAGTATGGTGCATTACAAAGTAAACATTTTATTGATTTCACTTAGAATACACTTAGAAATTAACCAGTATGATTGAATACTGTCATGTGACACACGGACATGCCATGTTTTACTGCACCAGACAGACAGCTATCCTTTTGAATTCAAATATTTATTTTGATTTTTTTTTTTCACGTTCATCTTTCAGGCTTTCTCTGAAATATGCCATGCAAGTTGGCACTAGCCCAGCCAACAAAAATAAGTACATTAATAATGTATAACGTATAATAAATATCTAAACCAATTATTCTATTTATTTATTCGTTCATTCTTTCATTTGTTAAACTGGTCATGTAAATTAGTCATAACTATTTATAGAGGTGAAATGTGGAGTTTTGCTCTGATTAAATATTTTTTGATGTCGAATAATATTTAAAGGGAAATCAAACCCCAGTTTATAAAATGTAGCTAATTTTAATAATTTGCTATTCTGCCAATATAATGGTTAATAACTTTATTTTTCCTTTCACATTGTCACCTCCCATATTTGGCATTACCTTTTAGTAAACTGAAACATCTCAGTAAACTTTTCTGTTTCTGCCGCCAGTCTAGGTCACTTCACCTCCTCCATGTAAATGCGATTGTGGTTCCTCAGCCCACACCAGATACCACTGTTTAAGCACCCAGTAAGTACGGCAAACCCGAATGAAGAGATGACTACCGCTATCTTCTGTTCAGACAAATAGTTTCCAATTTCTGTTCAAGCTGGCACAATTAGATGGATAGCAGACATATTGAAACTTAAATGGTCTAGGCTCAACTAAACAATTGGGAAAAAAGAGGTAAAATCTGAATGTAGAAGTCCATTCAACTAACTGATGAATTAGCAAAAGAAACAAAGCTACTTACAGGCTTCATGAGAAACAATCCAAGAATAAATAAAGAAAGTCACTCAAACATCACCAAAGGCAGCACAAGATCATGTTTTTCCTGCTCAGGCTATCACTGCAGGAAAGAGCTGGGGAGGAGTGATGAGGAGTAGATCAGTCTGGAAAGGGGGAGAGGCTGGCAGCTTTGAAAAGTCTTACATGCTGGGCAATGTCATAGCACAGACATCAGTCATCTGAGAGGTCATGTCAAAAGGACTTCTTCTAACAGATATAGCATTATGATAATCAGCCATAACTTTCATTTCACGCCACTGTGAAGAGAAACAGTAGTTTGATGTGAGCTTATTTATGAGTACAACCTGTGTAACATGTCTCAGATCCAGGAGGCAAACATGAGTGAAGAAAAACACAGCTTTGCAAATGCTTGATATTTATTTATACTTAATTGACAATATGTTGCTTTCTCAACTGCAATTTTTTTGATATTAGTTTGGTCGAGCCCATTTTGATCATCTGTCATGAATGAATTTTCAGTTGAGCAAAAGCTTCATTTGTTGCGACTGTTAGCATTGTGCAAAATGTTGCTTGGTAAGATGTCATTGCCATAGTATTTGTAAAAGCCATTCACTTTAGGGTTAGAGGTGCATTTTGATTTGAAGCTTGAATTAAGATTTTAGCTTTAGTTATCAGTAGTGTTAGATTTAATACTAGGCTTAGAGTTAAAATTAGGTTTAGTGTCACTGTTGTTCTGTATCATTAAAAGTCTATGGACCATAACTGAAATCCTCAAAACTGCAGCATGGCAAATGCAAATGAGGAAAATATACACTAAGTCTGAAACTGTTGTACCTCAGAGTATTGTTCCCTACTCTGAGGTACAGGCATCATGGATTTAGCATATATAAATAGTTGGAATGTCAGGGTATAGGGGGCAACCTCAAAGTATGATTGAAAGGTGTAATAGTATGTTTCAAAACTTACTGTTTTACTTGTAAAATCCCAGTTTATGTTTCAAAGTCTCAGAACTTGCACTTACTTTGTCGGGTCTCACACTTCTCAGTAGAAGCCATAGAATTATGTTTAGGGCCATGGTTTAGGGTAGGGTTAGAATTATGGTTTTAGTTATTTATTTGGCTACTTAATTACCTATGTTATTTGTTAGCCATATAGGTGAGTTGGTCCTTGGACTATTTGCAACCATATCTTTTGCACACAAGGAATAAAGATTCCCATAGTAAAGACCAAAGAAACTTACCCAAGGCATCTTGCACGTGAAGGAGGTGAGGTCAACTGCACACTTAGGTCATTCACATGAGCAACTGACAGTCCTGCAGTAATGTCCATTTCATGTTTTTTTCAAAAAAGCCTTCTAGGTGAAAGATTTTATATGATTATATAAATTAAATATGACGCCCCAGCCTCTGTTTTTGTATTGTAACTATACTTTTATATACCGAGTATACTGCACTTTACTGCAATATAAAAATTACATGCTTTTTAATGAGATGAAATTGGTCTTCTGTAAAATGTGACATGAAAAAAGATAAGTGTGTACACAGAGGAGACAAAAAGATAAGTCAAGACTGTCAAAATAATAAAATTTGACAGACTTACTCTGTCAAGGATGAGATGTTTTGCACATCACCGTGACACTTTTATGTTTTTCATGGGAATTAAAAGACAATCTGAGCATTCTAGATGAAAGAACCTCTATAAAAAGAGACATTGCACCACTGTAAATTGGTTAGATGGTCATCTACCCCTAGCTGACCTAGTCTAATACAGGTCTTATTAACAGTTTGATTGTTTATATTCGTTAACAATACAGTGTTATCCAATTTCCTTGTTCTTTTCTGCTTTAATTTGGTTCATCTTAAAATAAATAATATTCCATGCAGTGTCAGTGGCACAATAGACAGCGCACTCACCTATGGTGCAAAAGGCTGTGCGCTATTTCCCACACCAGGTAGATCAGTTGCTGACACTATAGTACAGCATAAGGGAGAAGCTGCACTCTTGAGTGTGTCATCCTTTGGATGAAACATTAAGCTGAGGTCCCATCTGCTTGAGTTGGTAGCACCTCAGATGGATGAAAAAGATCCCACAGCACCTATCGAATAGAGTAGGGGAAGTTTCCCAATACCCTGGTCAAATTCCCCTAGTAATATAAATGCCACCCTGGGTCTCCCCTGTAAAGAAGCCAATAGCCTTGTGGGACTAATTTGGTCAACAAAGGATGCATAAAATAAATACAGATTTAACCTCTGATGCTATCTAATTCTTGTACAACAAAACAGTAAAGGCTTGAACTAAAACATGCTTCTCGGTATTTTCTGGCATACAGAAAAGTGTAACTGAACTGTGGAACACTGTTTGATAATCAATGTTTTAGAACAACTGACATATAAAAAAATGCTAGCAATTTCACAGTCAGATTAGTAAACCTTAACATTTAATTTGCTCACACAGCCACTCACTGGAGAAAACATATATTCCCCAGATATAATAATAACCATAGACAGAATGGCAGGAAAGCAGTAACAAATTGCATAAAGGAATCCATTGACTATATGAGTGTTTTTCAGTTTTTTATGGCCTATGGGTCCCATTCCACTATACTCGGAAGGAGGAATCGAATAGAACACCAGTAGACAGGGGAACCAGACCAGATGGAGGAACTGCAGAGGGAGCTTCTCAGTGCAGAGGCCAGTCTTACATGTTAAAGTCAAATTTCAGGCAAGGGCACTCTTCCAAGTTAAAACCATAACTGCCTAGTGAGAGCACAGTACGCTTCATCAGCCTGATCACCTGAAGTCTCCTTTATAGTAATTAAGGTAAGTGAAGTACTCTTGTTCAAAGGATTTCATAAGCAAGTCAGCTAGAAAGTGCTCAGTGCTATTGTTGGTGCAACTTAAAGAAGAAAAATTACAATAACTTAATGTAAAAGTGTTAACTAAAGTTTATAAGAAAGCATGTTTTATTGTAAACAAAGTTTTCAGTTAAGAAAGTAAATACAATGTTGTATATAAAGCATTTCTGGGTTTTCACACATATATATTTATTTATTTATTTATTTTGCATTTGTTTACCAGGGAGGTCTGAGTGGGCAGAGCTGTCCGTTTTCAGTGGAGGCCCAGGGAGAAATTCTCCAAAATAATTGCTAACATACTACACATAAGATATTCACACATTCAGTTATAAAAAATATAGCAGACAATAACATATGATTGCAGAAGATATTTACATAAGCATATAGATTTAGATATACAGTTAAAAGTATAGCAGGTAGTAACATATGATGGTTGTTCATACAGTATGTTTAGTAGAGATATTTTTGAAGATGTACTGAAGATAAGACAAGCAAAAAAAAAGTTCATATGATGTGCATTGACATTTTAAGGGAAAGCTTTTCAACTTGGTCTAGGGGAGAATTAGTGGGTATAGATGGGGTAGTGGAGAGTAGGTGACAGTGAGTTGGTAAGTAACGTGTGATAATATGTAGTGCATCTGTGGGAGTTTTAAAGAGGTTGGAAAGTGGGTAGGGGAAAGGAGTTAGAATATGACAGCCAGGTGCTAGGCAGTTACAAGTAACGTGTGATAATATATAGTGCACCTGTGGGAGTTTTAAAGAGGGTGGATAGTGGGTAGGGGAAAGGAGTTAGAATATGTCAGCCAGGTGCTAGGCAGTTACAAGTAACTTGTGATAATATCTAGTGTATCTGTGGGAGTTTTAAAGAGGAGGTTCGATAGTGGGTAGAGGAAATGAGTTACACTATGTCAGCCAGGTGCTAGGCAGTTACAAGTAACGTGTGATAATATATAGTGCATCTGTGGAAATGTTAAAAAGGGTGGATAGTGGGTAGGGGAAAGGAGTTAGAATATGTGATAATATCTAGTGTATCTGTGGGAGTTTTAAAGAGGAGGTTGGATAGTGGATAGGGGAAAGGACTTAGAATATGTCAGCCAGGTGCTAGGCAGTTACAAGTAACGTTTGGTAATATATAGGGCATCTGTGGGAGTTTTAAAGATGAGGTTGGGTAGTGGGTATGGGAAAGGAGTTAGAATATGTCAGCCAGGTGCTAGGCAGTTACAAGTAACGTGTGATAATATACAGTGCATCTGTGGAAGTTTTAAAAAGGGTGGATAGTGGGTAGGGGAAAGGAGTTAGAATATGTCAGCCAGGTGCTAGGCAGTTACAAGTAACATTTGGTAATATATAGTGCATCTGTGGGAGTTTTAAAGAGGTTGGATAGTGGGTAGGGGAAAGGAGTTAGAACATGTCAGCCAGGTGCTAGGCAGTTACAAGTAACGTGATAATATATAGTGCATCTGTGGGAGTTTTAAAGAGGTTGGATAGTGGGTAGTGGGAAAGGAGTTAGAATATGTCAGCCAGGTGCTAGGCAGTTACAAGTAATGTGTGATAATATATAGTGCATCTGTGGGAGTTTTAAAGAGGTTGGATAGTGGGTAGGGGAAAGGAGTTAGAATGTGTCAGCCAGGTGCTAGGCAGTTACAAGTAACGTGTGATAATATATAGTGTATCTGTGGGAGTTTTAAAGGGGTTGGATAGTGGCAGGGGAAAGGAGTTAGAATATGTCAGCCAGGTGCTAGGCAGTTGCGCATCCAGAAGTTGTGTAGGTGGAAAATAAGCTGTTTTTTGAAGATGGCTTTATTAGGTTGCACCCTGATTTGTAGTGGTAGGGAGTTCCAAGTCTTGGCAATGTTGCTAGAATACAGGGAGTCACCAGAGCTGTAATGGCTTTTGGAGATGGCGATTAGTGCCCTGTTAGTGGATCTAAGTTCTCAGTTATTGGAGTAGGGGGTGATCAGGTCTTGTAAAGCTGGAGTTTTGTCAGGTTGGTACAGTATTTGGCGAGCTAGAAGAAGTTGGTTTAGAGCTAAGGTGTTAAGGATTTCAAGCCAGGAAAGCTGTTTTAGGGCCTGACAGTGGCGGGTGCGGTAGGAAGAGTTTGTGGTGAATTTTGCTATTTTGTTGTAGCATACTGATAGCTTGTTTAAGATTAATTTAGAGCATTAGAAGCACACTGTAAGGTAGAGAGAAGATGGGTACAAGCTAGGGTAACTTTACTGTTGCTGGTTAGGAAGTTTTTACATCTGTAAAGAGTACCTAGTTTTTTGTTGATTTTGGTTATTGTATGAGCTATGTGTTTATCAAATTTCATATTATTGTCAATAATGAACCCTACTAGTTTGTTTTGTGTGACGGGGGGGGATGGGGTAATATATATCACAGCAAACATCACATGCAGTTTCTGTGGTTGAGAAATCTGAGCCAGGATATGTCTTTCTTACTAGTAAAGATGACCAAGAGTACTTCAATGAAACAAAACATCAGATTGATTAGTTTGTTTCTCCTAATTTATTAAATTATAATGAAGACTGTTTACATATTGGAAAAATGCTAAAATTTTGGTGACAGAGATGAAGTAGTTCTGAAATTTCATAAGTTCACAGCTACAGTGTATATAAAAAGTGTACACACCCCTATTAAAATGCCAGGTTTTTGTGATATAAAAAAATGAGACCACAGTAAATCATTTCAAAACTTTTCCCACCCTTAATGTGACCTATAACCTGTACAATTCAATTGAAAAATAAACAAATCTGTTAGGGGGAAAAAATATAAAAAATAAAAAACGTACAATACGCTGGTTGCATAAGTGTGCACACCCTTAAACTAATACTTGGTTGTGTGTGCACACCTATAAACTAATATTTTATTGAAGCACCTTTTGATTTAATTACAGCATTCAGCCTTCTTGGGGACACAACTGCCATCAATTAAAGAGACTCTGATTAACCCCAAATAAAGTTCAGCTGTCCTAGTAGGATTTTCCTGACATTTACTCAGTTGCCTGGTACAACAAAAGCCATGATTCGCAGAGAGCTTACAAAGCCTCAAATGGAGATATACAGTTCCATGGTAGGGTTGCAAGACGGAAGCTTTTTCTTACTCAGAAAAACATCCAGGCCTGGCTAAAATTTGCAAAACAATACATCAAGTCTCCTAAAAGCATGTGGGAAAATGTGTTATGGTCTGATGAGACCAAGGCTGAACTTTTTGGTCACAATTCCAAAAGGTAAGTTTGGCACAAAAGCAACACTTTGCATCACCAAAAGAATACCATCCCCATGGTGAAGCATGGTGGTGGAAGTATTATGCTTGGGGTTGCTTTTCTTCAGTTGAAACTGGGGCTTTAGTCAAGGTGGAGAGAATTATGAACAGTTCCAAATACCAGTCACTTTTGGCCCAAAACCTTCAGGCGTCTGCTATAAAGCTGAAGATGAAGATGAATTTCACCTTTCAACACAACAATGACCCCAAGCATACATCCAAATCAACAAAAGAATGGCTTCACCAGAAGAAAATTAAAGTTTTGGAATGGCCCAGCCAGAGCACAGACCTAAATCCAATAGAAAATCTGTGGGGTGACTTGAAGAGGGCTGTGTGCAAGAGATGCCCTCACAATCTGACAGATTTGGAGCACTTTTGCAAGGAAGAGTGGGCAAATATTGGTAAGTCAAGATGTGCCATGCTGATAGACTCCTACCCAAGAAGACTGAATGCTGTAATTAAATCAAAAGGTGCTTCAACAAAGTATTAGTTTAAGGGTGTGCACACCTATGCAACCAACTTATTGTACATTTTTTATTTTTTATATTTTTTCCCCTAACAGATTTGTTTGTTTTTCAATTGAATTGTACAGGTTATCGGTCACATTAAAGGTGGGAAAATTTTTGAAATGATTTATTGTGGTTTCATTTTTTATATCACAAAAACCTGGCATTTTAACAGGGGTGTGTATACTTTTTATATACACTGTATATACTAGGCTAATGACCACCAGGGCCTTTATAAGCTTAGCCATGCAATCCATCCCAGTTGTGTCACTGTGTATCGTGGGCATTTATTAAGGGGTGGTATGTTAGTTAGGAAGTTTCTAGAGGTTATGTAGTGAAATATGTTAATTTGGGAATTACTGTTTGCCTCTCTCCATTACAGATATGGGGGCCAGACCCTGGGTGAATTACTAGTTTCCTATCCATTGGTCAAGGTTATTCTTAAATAGTGTTAGGGATTGACTTTGCTTCACATGGATGGGAAGCCTGTTCTAGAGCATGGTGATCCTCTGACACATGTGTCTCACCAACATGTCTTATTTATGTCACAAACAAAATTTCATTCCTTGGATCTACTGGTTCTGATGCTGTTCATTTTGTGGAAATGTCCATCAGAGCTGGATCTGAAGATGCCTATATGCCAGGCATAAATCTCCTCTCAGTACCCTGTAGGAGACCAGATATAGAGAAAGGGCTTTAAGGCGATCCATGTAGCACAATGTGCTTATACCTTGGTAAGAAAACTTTGTGCATGTCCCAACTGTTTCATATGCCTGGTCAGATACATGATGAAGGGGGCATTATACTCAATGATGGGTGTAATAAGTTCTGAATAAAATAGCACTATGATGTCCATGGACCTGAATGCCATGCCCTTACAAGTTATATGACATAGAATGATTTTCTTACTACAATAGTCACATGTTGGTCGAAGACCAGATGATTGTATCTATATATTCCCTCTCTTAGGAGTGTCTTATCGATGGAGTAATTAGCCTGGGTGGCAGTTTTCCCAAAAAGCACTATAATGTATTTCTTGGCATTGAGTTTTAATTCATGACTCTGGCACCAGTAATGTGTCTGTGTTAGACTCTTTTGTAAGATGTTTGTATCATTGGGGGAATCTATGATAGCTCCCAGTCTGCAGTCATCTGCAGACTTGGTCAGACAAAGACTCTTGACATTATTCTTTACCTCTGAGAAGTAGATGTCAAATAGGAGCAGTCCCAGTATGGAGCCCTGAGGTACCCCACTGGTGACCAGTCTCTTAGTGGAGGTAGTCTCACCAATCCTGGCTTTGTGCTGTCATTCCAGCATGTTATGTAGGGTTTTATGCCCAGTTTGGTGAGTTTGTCAACTGTACTTGAGTGGGGTATTGTATCAAACACCTTAGCCAGGTCCAGGTAGGCAGTATACAGTGTTTTCCCCTCATCCATTGGCCTGGTGACCTTCTTAAAGATATCCACCAGGTTTAGTAGGGATTGCCTTCCCTTGACAAAGTCAGTCTGGGTTGGGTGCAGTATCTGATAGCTGCCTATGCCTTTGTTGATCATTTCCATGATAGTTCTTTCCATGGCTTTGCATTTTGGACTAGTCAGACTAATAGGTCTGTATTATTTATTTATTTATTGGCATTTGATTACCAAGATAGTCTACTGATCGAAGAGAGACCATTTTCAGTGGACGCTCGGGGGAAAAAGCTCCAAGAACATGTTACAAGCTTACCTGATTAAGTTGTACAGAATATCACAGTATACATACTTATACAGTTAAAAAAAACCTGAATGTACATATAGAAACAATATCAACAAAATAGCATAAAGCATTTCAACAAAAACATTGTTTAGGCAATTAGCATGAACATTTTTGTCAATGTATTTAAAATATAGACTGGAGAAGTGAGTGAGTACAGTTAAGTTAGTAGGAGGAGTAGGAGGAGGCTAGGTCTTGAATAAGTGGGATGTGGAACAGTTACAGCTCCATATGGAAGGTAGGTAGTTATATAAGGAAGTTTTAAAGGTCTGTAGTTTCCAGGGTCAGTTGATGGTCCACCCTTATGAAGTGGGATAACTGTTGCAGTCCTCCATTCTCATGATAGAAAGCCTGTTTTGAGGCTACAGTTGAAAAGTGACTTAAGTGGTCTTGATAGGTCATGTTTCAACTTTTTAGTAGGCATCCTGGGCTATTTTCAGGAGCCATTGATGCTGTGTGTTTTGGCCTTAGCAAGAGCTGCCAGGAGCTGCTCTTTGCTAATAGTTGGGGGGTTATGCTGCTAGGTATTTAATGAGGGCGGCAGGGGGAGTGGGGGGATGAAGTTTGAGCTGAATTTGTCAGCCAACAAATTTGCTATATCACTCTGCTCAGAGAAGGTGGCACCACTGACCACCAGTTTGGCAAACTGATGTGTGCTGTCTTATTATAGGTTCATAGGTTCGTACTAGGCTATCTGCCCTAAGGCATTTATAAGCCTAGCCCTTGGTGTGTGTGTACCCAACCACCCCACCACCTACCATACTGGAAGGGTTTAGTTTTTTTAGGTCTAGTACTATAGAGGACACATGAGCTGACCCTACAATAGATTCACCTCCCAAACAGATTCGAGATTTCTTGATCATTAGAATTTCTGGAGCCTGTGCTTGATGGTGATGTTCTTCTGTGGGGATTAACATGGACTGGGTTCTGTTCCCTCCCTCCTATTTATTTCTTTCTAAAGGCAATCTGTCTGAGGCTTTAGTGGCTGGTTGTTGATTTTGATTCTTTTTCATGCTCGATCTACCGTGTAGCCCTGATGGATTTGGGCGGCATTGAATCAGCACAGATCACCTCTAATCACAGTAGGGGCAAATGAGCTAAATCAGGATCAGATTTTTCTCTCGGGCTAAATATGATATATGTTTTAGACCTTTAGTTCCTTCTGAGGAACTTTTTTGGTCTATGCTGCAGACTGCAGGAGGAGATAGTGAAAGGGAACCCCAATCATTGGCTCCATAAGAATAGATAAGGTCGCATGGGAGGACCTCTGATTCATAGATGCAGAATCTTCATGATAAGGTGGGCAATATGATAAACTTGGGCAATAGAGAGGGCTCTGTGAGAATCTAGATGGAAGTTACTGTCAACCAAGGTCCTACCTAACCCAATTCCCTAGGTCGCACTAGGTAGCAATGTATACCTCATGGATTAGGTGCTATGTGGTAATTCTCCCTATTTCCCTGATTACACAAAGGCCATTACTTAATTTTGCTCAGCTTATGGGGTATGATTTATGGCATACAGTTCCGCTTCATGGAGGTATCTCTGGACATTTATTTTTGGCAGCAGCCAGTCATCAACTTTGTTTTGTCCAATTATCCTTCATTTGGCCATACACTCAGAAATTTGTGCTCCTGGTAGGCGTCAAAGCTGAGCCGAACCCTAGTCATCCCAGAACTGAGGCAACTGTAATCCTCTGGCAAGGCTGGACCCTATACCGGTTCTAAATACAGCAAGCCAGACCCTCTGTGGGGTTGTGGTCTGGGACACAAGTTTAGAGTGCATCTTGTGGTGTGATATAGGGTGCCAGGTTGCAGCTTCCTGTGTGTGATGCCTGTAGGCCAGTTTGCAACCCTGTTTGTTTCTCCTGGGCCTTAGTGTGTGTGTCAACTATCACCAAATTAAGATGCTCAGTGGGATAAGTGAAAAGCCAAATTGGGTCTAAGTTCGTTTAGTGGTCCCTGCCTTGATAAAGCCCAAGTTCCCCCTTAGTGACTGTCCTTAAATGACCAAGCGGGGTTCAAGGGCTGGGGTCCTAGCAGCTTAAGTCCATTGAATGCATCCAATGTCTAGCGTACTCCAATGTGTCTGGAGAAGCACAGCACATAATGAGTGGGTACCATGGCTGTCATGTGCCACTTTTGCACATATTGGTGGGGGTTAAGTTCCCTAGGGAGCACATGTAGCACTTAGCATCTTGTATTGGACCAGCACACAGCCACGGCACTCTTCATCCCGCATGATCCTGTAGTGGAGGCCTAGAGATTGGGAGGCACTGCACATTGTGGATGCTGGGAGGCTCTTTTCTGCTTAGAGGCACACAGAATGTTGAGACCAGTAAAACATTCTTGAGGTTTCAGACAAAGCTGTAGAAGGCTTGAAGCTATCTTGATCTTGTACTTGGTCTTGTTGGACTTAGTTAGTCATCTTAGTTTTCTGTTTAGTTTGGACAGCTGCTATGATTTTGGGAGCTGCTCTTCCTTATTTTAGTCAGGACTTTTTTCCTTTTGTTATATACCCAATTAAGGCTAGGAATCCACCAATGTGGCTTGTTTTTAGAATTTGTTTTGGGCTTACTTCTAATAGGTAAAGCATCCTTTATACAGCCATACATGGTTGTACAGGGTTTATATGAACAATTCTGCATAGATTACATTGAACTCAGGGTTGGGAAGAGCATTGAACTTTGACAAATTATCGCTTAATAGGATGTAGTTTGCTTTGGAATAGTTACTGTTACAATGTTTGCTGGGGTTTCTGAGTTAATGTTTATTTTGAAGGAGACAGCTTTGTGGTCTGACCTCACCAGTAAGGACATGACATGGGGTGGGTGAGTGCAGCTCTCTCCATAATTAGTGAGTACCAGGTCCAGTATGTTTGAACCTAGTTAAGGGTAGTTGTGTTAATAAAGTCCAGGAATTGTTGTGCATGCCAGTTTGAGGCAGTACATGTTTCCCAGTCTTGAATGAATAGGGAATTTGGTTTAATGGTGAGTGTCTCCAGTAGGTCTAGGTATTTGCTATGGGATTCCAGGAACACAGAGGGTGACCTATAGCTTGCTAGGATATGGTATGAGACTTTGTCTGTGATGACTTGCATAAGGATAAATCCCAGGGCTTTGTCCTATTTAATCTATATAGAGTTATGCTTGTTGATAATATAGATTTAGACTTCTCCACCTTTTGCCCCTGTTTATGCAGCTGATGGTCTAAATGTGTGGAAGGCACTGAAGCCTTGCACTACCGAATGTAGAATGCTGCTCATTGCAAGGCACATACCTGCCTAAGACATATTCAGAGACATCAACAATATCTCTCTTCATATAGTCTAGGAAAGTATATCTCAGGTCATTAATGCCCACATGGCTTATGGTAGAATGTGATACCCTTGGTGCAGTGACTTGAGAACGTGTGTAACTTGGCAGAACCTGGCTCCAGATAAGCAACTGTTATTTTCCCATCCGATTTTTAAATGATGTATATAATGATATTAATGATCTTATGACTTATGACTACACACTACGCAGTGCAGGAGAAAGAAAACAACCTTAAAGCCGATACCTCAAAAACAGATAGTGCTTATGAGACGTATTCTTCTGCCTCTGTTCCACTTGCAGTTACAACAGCTAAAGAAACATATCATAGAAGTAAACTGTTAAAACTGAAGCCTAATTGGGATTATAAGAGTTTATTTCACAGTCTAGTAGCATATGAAGATTGGTGTGACACAACTACAGGAAGAAAATGGAATGATATGATGGTATGAAAATGTTTTAGGGCTTATATTCCTAATCACTTAGACTTATATGCAGTCAAATACTTTGCCAGTAGATAATACATTTATATACATAAGACTGAGTTTGACCTATATTTGTTAGATCATCTTAAAATCAAGACATGAAGATGACATGGAAAATGCTAATCTTTTCACATAGGCTTATATAGTTACACATGATTTAGATCTGGATGAGTTAGCAGTACCAGAATCTGACAGAGTTTCTTGCAGGAAAAGGCAGGGGCTGGACAGTGCTATTAATCTAAATGTCAGTGCAAATGTCAAAGGCATATTTTGTGTTGCACAGTAGTCTAAAAAGATTTCAAGCCTGCATAAGCTAAAACTCTGCTTGTGATTCCCTGCTGGGTGAGGAAAGTGAACACACGCACACACACACACACACACACACACACACACACACACACACACACACACACACACACACACACACACACACACACACACACACACACATATATATATAGATAGATAGATAGATAGATAGAGATAGATATATAGATATTATTGTTTTTGTCTGTGACTTGCTGATAGAGTTGCTTTCTGTTTTACCTGCTCCATTTTCTGTTGTAAGAAATCTGCTTGGCCTAGTGTTTTTGTTCTATGTGAGAGGTAGACATTTAAACTATTTAGGCTGCACATTTCACATGTTTTTTCATTAGTTAAATTGTCTCTTGAGTGACACTTAAATGCACAGTGAATTTCTGAGTCGTCGTCTTTACTAAAAAGATTTCAAGCTGCATAAACTAAAGCACTGCTGGTGATTCCCTGGTAGTTTTTTTAAACCCACCCTCCTGTTTGGTGGCCTTCTATTTAAACTTGGTGATTTTAAGCTGCCCACCCATAGTGTAAATTGAAATTAGTAAGCTCCTCCCTTTCTACACTACTGTCGATATCTTTAATTATTTATTTGCCTTTCTTTGTGCTTATATTGAAAAAGTGCATTTTGCCTAATCATTGTCTGTTCTACTGATTTACTTGCTCTGAATTCATTATTTAGCTAGATGTTGGATAAAATAGTGTATTTTAAACTGTACTGTAGCAAGCACTTGTTTTTACATCAAGAGGTTAGTGGATTTTCCATCTAGTGCACTGAGAGGTAGCCTGGTATGTTTAGGCTGAAGAAACACTTGAGATTCCTGCACATAGGTTTATTGGCTGGAGGGCTTATTAACCAGCTTATCTTGTTTTTAGTGCCTTTGTAAATTCGGTACAGTTGAGTGGCTTTTGGCTCATTTATATAAAGTGAAGTACTGTTATAAAATAATCACACTTTTATAAGCTGTTTAAAGTATGCTGCTGTATTCGTATCTTTATGTTTGTTTGTAGTAGCATTTCATATGTTTTGAGTTTGTTTGTGGTAGCATTTCACTCCAGACACTCCTTTACTGTGCTTTTACATTAGAGGACTAGGATTATTCACCTAGTGGCAGTAGGTGTTTACCTGTTCTGTCTGAGCTGGGAAGCACACAAAAGGGCTCTAAGTATTTCTTTGCACTTCTCTTATATACTGTGACTGTATTTTAGCAGTTAAAAACTGTACCATCTGCTGCTGCTTTAATTAGTTAATTGCACTGTATTACATTATATCTGATAGTTGTAGGACTGTTGTAGGTAGTTTGTGTGGTCTTTTGACACTTGGGCTTCAAACCAGCTATTCTACATTAAAAAGATGTTTTTCTGCACCCTTGTGGCAGAAGTGTGCTGATCTAACCTGTCTGAGTTGGGGACTGCTAGTGGAAGGCTTAATTGTGTACTTTCCTGATTAGTAGTTAGCTTAAAACTGGTTTCTCTTTGCTCGTATTTAAGCATTGCGTTTGTGTGGTGCTACTCTTTGTGCAGAGGCAGTTAGCAGTGCACTGTACAGCTGCAAAAGTCTAGAAGCTCAGTTTTTCCGTAAACAACTGTCAGTGAAACCCTTCCAAGCTTTTCTGCTGCTCTAGGAACAACTCATTTGCACACTGAGCAGCGTTGCCTTATTGATTATCTTTAGTCTACAATAAGTAATGGTCCCTCTTGTAGTCTCAGTGCTACAAGCACTGTTCTGTCAAACTAACCCATTCCCTTCCCTAATACAACATTTAGTAAGAACCTGCTATCATGGACGGGCAGTTTCTCATCATCTCTCTGACCAGCCTGATAGACATGGGCATCCTGAGGCAATGTAGCAATTGTCTCATGTATACTGGAAACCACTTACTCCTGAAACAAACAAGTACTTTATGTAAGAGATGTTGTTATACTATGAAACTGGAGCAATTCTCTCACATAAGGACAAACTGAATGCCAAACAGGTTGTCAGTATGCACACACTTCCCACACTAAATAAGGACAACACATAAACCTACATATGCAGAGGTTCTCACTAGTAACTTACTAAAATATCAGAGTCCTCCCAAATGGAAACCACGTACACACATAATAATGCAAAAAAAACAACCTTTGGTGCAGGCTGGAGAAGTTGTTTGACCGCAACTGAGCTACAAAATATAAGTATTTTTTGATTATTTTAACAGATTACTGTTTTTATAATTTAATATATATAAAGCACTTTGTCTATTCAGAATCTTCAGAAATCTTTTTCTGTTTAAAAACTTTCATAGCTTCTTGTCTTAGGCTATTGTATAAACTGAAACATTTACTCTGTGTAATTATCTCTTGGCTAGTGGGGCTGGTTCTTTTGTGTTCTTGTAAAAAGTTGTGTTTCTGGTCTTTGGTGCAGGCTGGAGAAGTTGTTTGACCAACTGAGCTACAAAATACAAGTATTTTTGATTATTTTAACAGATTACTGTTTTTATAATTTAATATATATAAAGCACTTTGTCTATTCAGAATCTTCAGAAATCTTTTGCTGTTTGGAGCTTTCATAGCTTCTTGTCTTAGGCTATTGTATAAACTGAAACATTTTCTCTTTGTAATTATCTCTTGGCTAGTGGGGGCTGGTTCTTTTGTGTTCTTGTAAAAAAGTTGTGTTTCTGGGGTTTGGAGCAGGGAGGAGAAGTTGTTTGACCGCAAGTGAGCAACAAAATATAAGTATTATTTAATTATTTTAACAGATTACTGTTTTTATAATTTAATATATATAAAGCACTTTGTCTATTCAGAATCTTCAGAAATCTTTTTCTGTTTAAAACTTTCATAGCTTCTTGTCTTAGGCTATTGTATAAACTGAAACATTTACTCTGTGTAATTATCTCTTGGCTAGTGGGGCTGGTTCTTTTGTGTTCTTGTAAAAAAGTTGTGTTTCTGGTCTTTGGTGCAGGCTGGAGAAGTTGTTTGACAACTGAGCTACAAAATATAAGTATTTTTGATTATTTTAACAGATTACTGTTTTATAATTTAATATATATAAAGCACTTTGTCTATTCAGAATCTTCAGAAATCTTTTCTGTTTAAAAACTTTCATAGCTTCTTGTCTTAGGCTATTGTATAAACTGAAACATTTACTCTGTGTAATTATCTCTTGGCTAGTGGGGCTGGTTCTTTTGTGTTCTTGTAAAAAAGTTGTGTTTCTGGTCTTTGGTGCAGGCTGGAGAAGTTGTTTGACCAACTGAGCTACAAAATATAAGTATTTTTGATTATTTTAACAGATTACTGTTTTATAATTTAATATATATAAAGCACTTTGACTATTCAGAATCTTCAGAAATCTTTTTCTGTTTAAAAACTTTCATAGCTTCTTGTCTTAGGCTATTGTATAAACTGAAACATTTACTCTGTGTAATTATCTCTTGGCTAGTGGGGGCTGGTTCTTTTGTGTTCTTGTAAAAAAAGTTGTGTTTCTGGTCTTTGGTGCAGGCTGGAGAAGTTGTTTGACCAACTGAGCTACAAAATATAAGTATTTTTGATTATTTTAACAGATTACTGTTTTTATAATTTAATATATATAAAGCACTTTGTCTATTCAGAATCTTCAGAAATCTTTTTCTGTTTAAAACTGTCATAGCTTCTTGTCTTAGGCTATTGTATAAACTGAAACATTTACTCTGTGTAATTATCTCTTGGCTAGTGGGGCTGGTTCTTTTGTGTTCTTGTAAAAAAAGTTGTGTTTCTGGTCTTTGGTGCAGGCTGGAGAAGTTGTTTGACCCAACTGAGCTACAAAATATAAGTATTTTTGATTATTTTAACAGATTACTGTTTTATAATTTAATATATATAAAGCACTTTGTCTATTCAGAATCTTCAGAAATCTTTTTCTGGTTAAAAACTGTCATAGCTTCTTGTCTTAGGCTATTGTATAAACTGAAACATTTACTCTGTGTAATTATCTCTTGGCTAGTGGGGCTGGTTCTTTTGTGTTCTTGTAAAAAAAAAGTTGTGTTTCTGGTCTTTGGTGCAGGCTGGAGAAGTTGTTTGACCAACTGAGCTACAAAATATAAGTATTTTTTGATTATTTTAACAGATGACTGTTTTTATAATTTAATATATATAAAGCACTTTGTCTATTCAGAATCTTCAGAAATCTTTTTCTGTTTAAAACTTAGGCTATTTTGTCCCACCCTCCCTCCCTGTTGGTGTCTTGCTCTTATACTTGGTGGCTTTGCAGTTGCCCGCCCCTACTGTGACACACCTCCCAGTCTAGTGTCATTAGCTCATTCTTCTTAATACAGAGAGAACATTTGATAAGGCCTTCTGTTCCTCCTTTTTACCTTTTCAAAAAGTAAAACAAAACTTTTTTTCTTCTTCGCCTGAACCTTCTTGTGTTCTGACTGTCCTTCTCAAACATATTGGAAATATACAGTATATTTCAGAGCATTTGTTATAACTGTATTTGCTATAACTGATTTAAGTATTTTTTCTGGCTTTTTGAATATTTACTGCTTAGCGACTGCATCTTAGCCTGTTTATACAGCTCTGCATTCTATTTAAACTGTTTTTGTGTTGATTAACTGTTTTGCACTCTTAAAAGTTATTTGTTGCTTAATTTTACCTGTAGGCTAACACACTCAAGTGTGCTAGCCATAAAAGCATTTATAGCATTTACTGTCTGTTTTTTTTCCTTGTCTCTGTAAAAAAAAAAAAAAAAAAAATCTCTTGTTTTCCCACCTTACTGAACTAGAGTAGTCCAGTTTCAGAGTTGCTGATCCCTGGGCTTTGTTTTTAGTTCCTGTTACTGATCCATTGCCTTATTAGGAAGGAGGAAGTTTCTTTGCTTACCAGTGGGAGTGGGAAGCACTGAGCAGCCTTTTGTCCGAATTGGTGAAGTTTCAGCCAGAAACTAGTAGTCTATTGGTCGTTTGGGCCAATTCCTAGCTCCTTTCAGCCCCCTGCTATAAAACACGCTAAACACGTGTTTTCCAGCTTGTACCAACTCTGCACAGATCCTCGTGGTGGCCTGCAGAGTGATCCAAGCAGCAGAGAGCTAAAAGAGTGACTTTCTACCAGATATAAGTATTTTTGTGGCTTTCCCACTGTTATTAAGCTAGCGACTGCATTTCGCCTGTTTTACTGCTACTTTAAGTGATTTCTGCATTTTACACTGTTTATTGCACTTTAAGTTACTAATTGTTGCAAATTGTTTCTGTAGGCTACACACTAAAGTCGCTAGCCGATTTACAGCATTTATAGCATTTACTGTCTGTTTTTTCCTTATCTCTGTAATAAAACAAAAAATCTCTTGTTTTCCCACTTTACTGAACTAGAGTAGTCCAGTTTCAGAGTTGCTGATCCCTGGGCTTTGTTTTTAGTTCCTGTTACTGATCCATTGCCTTATTAGGAAGGAGGGAAGTTTCTTTGCTTACCAGTGGGAGTGGGAAGCACTGAGCTGCCTTTTGTCCGATTTGGTGAAGTTTCAGCCAGAAACTAGTAGTCCATTGGTCGTTTTGGGCCAATTCCTAGCTCCCTTCAGCCCCTGCTATAAAACACGCTAAACTGTACTGCTGATCTAACCAGCATATCCTATAACTGAAAAGTTCATCTCTACTTGATTCCCAAGTAGACTATTCTCTATCTGTAAAGCCTAGCACTTACTCCTACAGTACTTGCACCTTGATAAAGCACTCTTATTATAGATAGTACCCCACCAGCCCAAAACCCACTTCCCGAGTCCTTTGAAAGTTCTTTATCTACTACTTCTAGTATGTCGAGGGATCAGTTGCTAGTGTCCTCTCCAGCTCAACTGGTGAACCTGGGAATATTGAGGCAATGTTACAATTGCCTCATGTACACAGACAATCCTCTCCTTCTCCCACAAAACACAAATACATGAGATGCAACTATACGGCCAAACTGGAGGCTGAGCTCTCTCAACATAGGACTGGCAAGACCAGACAGGAGGAGAAGGCAACCACACACAATACATACCCAGTCACACATGGTACCATCACAACTTCAAATCATACACATACTCACACAAAGACATACTCGGAGGCTCTGGTCAAAAATTTACCAAAACAGCAGAGGCCACCAAAGCAGACACCCAAACAACTACCACCTCACGACCCAACACATGCAACACATAGACCACACAGTCAGAGTGTCAAACAGTCACAGCCCTTAAGGCCAAACAAAATGCCAGACACACTTGTCATTGGTGATTCCATAGTCAGACACACTGACGTCCGCTCACCAGACTGAGTAAGGAGAAGGTCACAGTAAGCTGCCTGTCGGGCTAGAATCCGCCACATAACGCAAGCACTCAGGTCTCTCAACAGCAGGTACAAGTACGACTCAGTCATTGTCCACGCTGGTGTCAACGACCTGAGACGTACCTCCTTGGACTACATGAAAAGGGACGTCGAGGAGCTCTCTGATTATGTAGCCCAGGCAGGTATGACCCTGACCTTGAGCAGTATCCTACCTTCACCTAGAATGATGCCACAATACAGTGATAAGATGATCAGCTTTAATAATTGGCTTAAATTCTGGTGTCATTCAAAGGGGATCCAATGTCTGTCTGCCTGGGATGACATGCTGGACAAGCCACGCTGCTTAAGGGACGGCTTGCACCTGTCACCCTGGGCTTCCGGATATTGGCAAAGGCTCTTGCCACCCCATAGTGCCTTTTTAGGCAAGGCTCAAATTCTAAACCTACCACCCTAGAACACCAAAAGGAAAAAACTAAGGGTAATGCTGCTCAATGCCAGAAGTCTCAATCTCAAGATGCACGCACTCGAGGCCCTTCTCAATATGGAGAACATCGATGTCTGTGCTGTGACAGAAACCTGGTTCAAGGCTCCTGAGAGCACCCCAGCACTAACAGGTTTCACCTCATATCATGCTCCGCCCCAAAATCCGGACAACACCAAGAAAGGAGGGTGTCCATATTCATAAAGGACACCCACACCTCAAGGTTGGTGGCAACGCGATGCATCGGAGACCATCCAGGTGCAATTAACCATAGGCAAGACTGCTCTGCAATTTGTAGCATGTTACAGGCCACCCTCTCAAACTCAGGAACCTCACATGGCCTTCCTGAAAACATTGGAGGGGATAAATGTATCTCAAAACACCATCATACTAGGTGACTTCAACTACCCTAATATAGACTGGGAACACTACTCAAGCCCGAACACTCTAACCCAAAGATTCCTGGAGTTCATAAACTCAAATGCCATGGAACAACTAGTCACCATCCCCACAAGAGGTGAAAACATACTTGATCTCATCATCACGAACATGGGATCAAAATGTTCAACACCGAAGTATACCCCTCACTGGTGAGATCAGATCATAAACTAATCTCGCTGGAGGTCCTGCTCCCGGCGCGACCTGAGACAGAAAAGACCACAGTGAAAAGCTTGTCAAAAGCCGATTTCACACTTCTAAAACTAGTGTGGTCTCCTTTAAGGCCCCTGAGCCAGTGGTAAACATTACTCAAACCGCTGAATCACTTACAAATGCCTTCTACCAGCACCTACAGGACTGCATGGATCAGGCAATCCCAAACAAAACTAAGACTCTCTGTACCAAAGGCAAGCGTCCAGTCTGGTGGACCCCAGCCATAAACAAGCTCTACAACAAAAGGAGGAAGCTACTACAAGATAGAGCAAAATCCTTGAAAGGTAAGACACCTTTGATCATTATAAGTAAAAACTAAGAGCTCTCATAAAATCATCCAAGGCAAATTTTGAGAGAAAAATCGCCAAGGACTCTAAAGACAATCATAAGGCCTTCTTTAGCTATGTTAGAAACCTAGGAGGAAACTCCCAGATATGCTCAGAATTAGTTCAAAATGATGTGAAAATTACTGAACCTACACACATTGCTAACATACTGGCTGACAGGTTCAGTGCAAACTTCTCCCCTCCCCAAAGGAGAGATATCTATTCCAGAGGATTGTAGCCCCCAAACATCTCCAACGCCCAGGTGAGAACTGCCCTCACTAAGGCATAAATACAGCATCCATGGGACCGGATGGTGTCCCCGGCTGTGTGCTTCATGAACTCAACGAGGAATTAAACCCACAGTTAGGACAGCTGTTTAATCTTAGCCTCACCTCAGGATACGTGCCCAAGGAGTGGCGCCGGCGACTGTGGTCCCACTTCATAAGGCGGTGCCTCCACAGACCCTGGAAATTACCGCCCCATTAGCTTGACAAGCCTTATCTGCAAAGCCATGGAGAGGATCATAATGGAACTCATAAATAAAGACATAGGGAACTTGCAGACTTTGGATCCAACCCAGTTTGGCTTTGTCAAAGGCAGATCCTGCCTCTTAAACTTGGTTGACTTTTTGAGACAGTCACCAAGGCCATTGATGAGGAAAGGCAGTCCATACAGCCTACCTCGACCTGGCAAAGGCCTTGACACAATACCCCACTCAGGTATCATCGAAAAACTCATCAGCTTGAATGTAAACCCATACATCACAAGATGGGTTGCAAACTGGCTAAGCGACAGAACCCACAGGGTCAGAGTTGCTGGAGCCATGTCAGACTCAAAGCCTGTCACAAGTGGTGTCCCACAGGGCTCAGTCCTGGGTCCACTCTTGTTCGGCATCTACTTTTCTGAAGTACAAGCAAACACAGGAGGGTTATGGCTGACAAAGTTTGCAGATGACTGCAAACTGGGCCATAGTCGAAAACACATCTGACACAGATATCCTCCAGAAGGGCCTCACAGAAACGGATAACTGGTGCCAGAGCCATGGCCTGAAGTTAAACGCCAAAAATGCATAGTCATACCCTTCGGGAAAAACAAGGTTACCCCTAGCTACCATATAGGTGACAATCCACTGAGCACAGAAAAGTCATCAGGGATCTGGGGACCCAAGTTGACAGTAGTCTTTCGCTTGACACTCATGTTGCTAAAGTAGTTAGGAAAACCTTCTATATCGCCCACCTGATCATGAAGGGATTCACATCTAGATCAAGGGAGGTCATCGTCCCCTGTACTCATCACTCATTAGACCTATGATTGAGTACAATGCCCGTTCGAATGTATCTGACCAGACACCTGATGCAGCTTGAAAGGCCCCAAAAGTTCCTCACCAAAAGGATAAAGGGTCTCAAAAATATGTCTTATGCTGCCCGACTGAAAGAACTCCAGCTTTATTCAGTCTCATACCGCTTGCTCAGAGGTGACCTGTGCCTGACATATAAGGCCATGTCAAACCCAGATTTGATGAATATGCTTCACCTCAAAAAAATCTAGATCCCTCAGAACCACAAGGGCGGGAGACTTAAACCTTGACACGGTTATAAATAGAATGTGCTGGAGGGACAGATTCATCACCCAGAGACTCCCTATGCTGTGGAACAAAATCCCGGTACATGTGAGGCAGAGCACCTCGCTGGCCTTGTTCAAGAGGAATCTTGACCAATGGATGGGAGATCGCAGATATACCCCAGGGATTACTTCAGTGTCACTGCTTGACAGAGGCACAGAAAAATGATAGGCATAGTTTTTATTCAAACTAAAGGGGTGGCGAAAGCCACATAACTATGGGCTAGGCTTATAAATGCCCTTGGGCAGATAGCCTAGTATGAACCTATGAACCTATGAACCTATGAACACATAATAACACACACACCAGTGTCTCAATAAATAAGCCCATAAGGCGTAACACCACAAAACCTAATGCACTGATAATAGGTAACTCCATTGTGAGACACACAGATGTTCCCCTCACCAGGCTGGATAAGGAGTGAGTTACAGTTAGCTACCTGTCAGATGCAGGGTCCATCAAGTCACTCAAGCACTCAAGTCACTCAACCACAAGTACTGGTATGATTCCATAATAATCAGTATGGGGTTGCACGACTTGAGACATACCTCATTGGACTATATGAAAAGAGACATGACTGAGTTCTCAGATTATGTGTCATGGGCAGGTTTAATCCTAGTCTTAAGCAGCATCCTACCTTCTCCAAGGATGATGCCACAATACAAACAAATAATGATTGACTTTAACAATTGACTTAGCTTCTGGTGTTGGTCCAAGTGGAGCCTGCATCTGTCAGCCTGGGAAGACATGGTTGACAGGGCACACTGCTTTGCCAGAGATGGTATGTATCTGTCTCCTCTAGGCTTTCAGATACTGGCAAAGGCATTAGCCGCCACTATTGTGCCTTTTTAGGCAGTGTGAAAATAACTAACCACCCAACATAAAAAAAAAACCCTGTCAAGATAAACTCAAGATATTGCTGCTTAATGCTAGGAGTCTAAAGAAGAAACTGCACTCCCTGTAAGCACTCCTTACTTTGGAAGATGCTAACGTCTGTGCAGTCACCAAGATATAATTCAAAGGCTTGGAAAGCACTCTGACCGACCACGACTACAATGCCTTCCATACATTCAGACCACAAACTGAGCATGAAAGAACCAAAGGAGGAGATGTAGCCATCTTCATTAAGGATAAGTACACCTCGAGACAGGTCAAACAGTATGACTGTCTTCATCTACTCCATGTCCAATTAACTATAGGTAAAGCCCCTCACCACTTCATAGCTAGCTATAGGTCCCCACCATGAAACAGGAAAAGCATACCGCATACTTGGACTTACTGGAGTCACTTGCTATACAGCCCAAAACCTTACTCATAGGTGATTTTAATTATCCTACCATTGACTGGGAAACATAAATGGCCACAAACATGCTGGCTCAGATGTTCTTGGACTTTATCATTGTAAATGCTGTGGGACAGCTAGTCATTACACCCACAAGAGGCTCAAATGTCCTGGACATAGTACTCACTAACATGGGAAAGCATTGCACCCCCACTGTGTGATGTCCTCCCTGGTAAGATCAGACCATAAATCAGCCTTGTTTGATGTTATTATAAGACCAGATACCCCATCAGGCTGAAAAAGCTTAAGAATTTTTCAAAGACAAATTACTTACTACTATGTGATGGTATAAGAAGTTTCAAATCCTGCTTGAATGCAGATAACACAGACTCCTATGCAGAGGTGCAGAGAAACTCTCCCAGTTGGAAATGAACCCCTACATTACCAGATGGGTAGGCAACTGGTTCACCAACAGGACACATAATTTCAAAGTGACGACTTCACCTCTAGCAAAAGACCAGTCACTGGTGGCATAACACAGGATTCTGTGCTGGGCCCCTTACTGAAATTTATTTCTCAGAAGTCTAGGCAAACTTAGATGGCCTGTGGCTGACCAAGTTTGCTGACGATTGCAAATTGGGGGCAATCACTGAGTCCCCTAATGATGTTAATATACTGCAGGCAGGGTTAATGCAGACAAATGATCAATGCCAAAGCCACAGATTAAAGCTAAATGCAAAAAAATAATTATTATTCCTTTTGAGAAAGCTAACATTCCCACTAATTACATTATAGACAACAGCCCCCTAAGAGGAGACCTAGTGGTACTCAGGTTGATAGAAATCTGAACTGTGACCATCACGTATCCACAGTATTAAGGAAATTCTTCTATGTAGCACATCTTATAAGTAAAGGCATTGCATCTTGATCTAAGGATGTTATAATTTCATTATACCCAGCCCTCATCAGTCCAATAATTGAGTACAAGGCTCCCTTTTGCATGTACCTCACCAGACACCTGCAATAACTGGAAAGACCACAGAGGTTTCTCACCAAGAAATTACAGGGTACACAAAACAAGTCTTGCACGGAAAGACTGAAAGCCCTATCATTGTAGTCTGTCTCCTACAGGTTGATAAGGGGGGACCTGTGCCTGGCTTGCAGGGCAGTCTCTGACCTGGCCCTGATGGGAATGCTACATATTTGTAAATCAAACTGCACAACGGTCACTTTGCTCCAGGGACCTTAACCTAGCCTCTGACATGAACAGGTCATGCTGGAGAGATAGATACATCTCCCAGAGACTGACACTTCTCTGGAACAAGCTTCCAGTTTATATGAAACAGAGCATCTCCCTGAACTTCTTCAAACACAACCTTGATCAATAGATAGGTGACCACAAATTCACTAGTGAGTGACGTCCATGTCTCTCCTGGACAAAGGAAGTTAGTATGAACTACCATAGGTCCTTACCTCTGTGAACTTCACTCACCTAACCACCAACAGCTGGGACAACTTGGGATAAATATGGCTAGGCTTGTAAGGGCTGTAGGGCCATTAGCCTAATAACCTTCTATGAACCTATGAATCTATGAATAGTTAAACAGAGAGAATTGCAGAATTCAGCTAAAAATGCATATAAGATCTTTGCAATAGAAACAGAAGTATCAGCCATTACTAAAAATTCCAGGGCAAACATGACATGCATGCTTCTTTTGTAAAGAACTTACGTATAGGAAGAAGCAATGTACAAAGTACTGGGCTGGGAAAAATATGCAACCCTTGACAGAGGAAGAATTATCTTCAAACCAAGCAGACAATGTAGGTGGAAGGGTTGATCCAAATTCTAAGAGTGTACAAGAAAACTACAAGCAGTGAAGAAGGCGTTATCACTGAAGTAAATGAAGCCGTCACTGGCACTTACACAAACAGTAAGCCATCAGAAGTAGCACCTTCTGCATTATATCCTAATTAAACTAACTTCAAAGATGTAGCACATAATTCAATGATTCCTACTGCACCAGAAGTTTCAGTGTATCAAAACACTCTTGTCAGATACACTAGCATCTGTGCACATTACTGGCAACTGGCACTCTAGCATCAGAAGATTCAGTGCAAGCAGTTTACATGTCAGAAAATGATTTCACCTGACTACAAACTGATTTATTTCTAGGGGTGTACTATCCCTGCTCAGTTATCAGTCTTTACTCTTTTTATGTTGGGAGGGAATAGAAGACCTTACTTTCATAGGTTCATACATGTTTATTAGACTGGGGCTTTTATAAGCTTAGTCATGTATACAAATTTTCTTGCAAGTTTGTTGTCCCTATAGGTTATTTTAAGGGGTATATGAGTATATGTAGGCTATGGTATGACTTATAGACTGCCTCTGGATTCACCCCATGTCTCTAATGAATAGAGGTAATGTGTAAATGCTTGACTACCCATGCCATGTTTGTACACATACCCCTAAAATAATCTCTAAGCACCAAGCTTGTTGGATACATTTGGAATTCATGGCAAGACTGAAAAAGACCCTTGTGGTCATTAACCTAGTACATAACTTTGAACCTATTAGGGACACAGGTGACAGACCTGTGGTGAATTTCTGATTTCCCATCCGCTGGTCCAGGTTACTCTTGAATGGGGTTAGGGAAGAACTCTGGTTCACATGTCCAGGAATCCTGTTCCACAGGAGGGGAATCCTCTGAGACAAGTAACTGTCCCTCCAACATGTCTTGTTTATGTTGCAAACAAGGTTAAAGTTCCTACACTGAATAGTTCTGATACTATTAGTTTTGTGGCTGTGCAAAAAGTCCATCAGAGTGGGATCCAAGGAAGCCGTATATGCCAGGCATAGACTGCATTTCAGCAGTCTGTAGGAAAGTCAGTACAGAGAGAGGGCTTTGATGTGATATGCACAAGGCATGTTGTTTACACCCTGTATTCTTTTTGTGAGGAACCTCTGTGGACATTCAAGTTGCTGCATATGCCTGGTCAGGTGCATACCGAAAGGGGTGTTGTACTCAATTATAAGTTTGATGAGAGTCAAATACAGAGGAACAATGGCTTGTCTGGACCTAGATGTCATGTCCTTGCTTACAGAGTTGAGCAACATAGAATGCTTTCCATACTACCTTAGACACATGTTGGTCAAAAGCCAGCTTACTATGTACATATGGCCCTAAATCCCTGACTACTGGATTCACTCTTGGGGTAAGTTATCAATGAAGTGGTTTCCTAGGGTGGCTGAATTATGCATTTCTTGGCATTGAGTTTTAAGCTGTGGCTTAGGCACCAGTCATTCCTCTGTGTTATTCTGTCCTGTAGGACGTTAGTGTCCTGAGGGGATTCTGTGACTGCTCTTAGTTTGCAGCCATCTGCAAACTTGGTCAGCCAGAGGCCTTTGACATTGGCCTTGACATCCAAGAAGTAAATGCCAAAAAGGAGCAGACCTAGGACAAAGCCTTTCAGGACACCACTGTTGTCCATCCTCTTCAACACATAACATAAGGGTTAAAAGCAAATTCCATGGGTTTGTTTATCGCACCCCAGTGTGGTGTTGTATCAAATTCCTCAGCTAGTTCAAGGTAGATAGTATGTACCAGTTTGCCCTCATCCATTGCCTTGGTGACTTTTTCAAAGAAGTCCTCCAAAATGAGTAGGCATGTTCTTCCCTTCACAAAGCCAAACTGGGTTGGATCCAGTGTCTAAAGGTTTCCTATGTCATTATTAATCATATCCATTATAATCCTTTCCATGGCTTTGCATATGAGACAAGTCAAACTTATGGCTCTGTAGCCCCCAGGGTCTGTTGATAGACCACCCTTTCGCAGAGGGATGACCATTGCACTCCTCCAGTCATGTGGTATGATGCCTGTCTGGAAGCTATGGTTAAATAGTGACTACAGATGTCCAGACAGGTCATGCTTCAGGCTATTTAGGAGACATCCTAGGATATTATCAGGGCCCACTGATGCTGTGTTCTTAGCCTCAGAGATTGCATTTAGGACCTGCTCCCCAGTTAGAGCTGGGGGTTATGTCTGATTGTATTAGTTAGAAGGTGGTCAGAGGGAGAGGGGTAAAATTGGAGCTGAATTTATTAGTCAGCAGATTTGCTATAACTTCAGTTTCCATGTAAGTGGCTCCATTAACAATAAGTTCTGCACACTGTTGTGTACCACCTTTGAGGTTTCAGACATAACTAAAGAAAGCCTTGTGATTGTCCTTGGTCTAGGAGGATATCTTTAACTCAAAATTGGCCTTGGCAGACTTTTTCCTTTTGTTGTAGAATCTGTTTATGTTTGGATTTCACCAGGGTGTTTGAGTTTGCTCTGAGCCTTTTTCTGGTTGGGACAGCTGTCTCTATGCATCTGTTAACATGATTGTACAAGGCTTCTGTGTAGAATTCTGCATAGGCAGCTGAGTTCTTTGCGGTTGAAGGGGCTTGACATTTTGTCAGATAATTACTTAATTAATAGGTATTTTGCCTTAGAATAGTTCCTACCTGTCACGGGGTTTCACAGCGCTGATTTTTATTTCAAAGGAGACAGCTTTATGGTATGATCTTAGCAGAGAGGACACTACACTGAGGTGTGGGGGGATGCAGCATTCTCCCATATTTGTGAGTACCAGATCAAGCATGTTTGTGCCTAGTGGGTGTATAAACTAACAGCTCCAGCATATTTGTGTTATTAAAGTCCAGAAACCTCTGGGCCTACAAGTTTGGGATTGTGTAGGATTCCCACTTTATAGAGGGGGTAATTAAATTCCCCCAAGAGAATGGTACTGGTTTGAATGGTAAGTGTCTCCAATAGGTCTAAGTAAGAGCTATGGCTTTCATGGGTTATAGAGGGTGATATATAGCTTGCAAGAATATGATATGGACTGTACTTAGAGTAATTTGGACATGCCTAAGCTCAAGTGCATCATTCTGTTTGACCAACCTTGACTTATATTTGTTTTTGATATAGCTTCAGACACCTCCACCTTTAGTCCCTGCCTGTGTAGTAGCTGGTCTAAATGTGTGAGAGGCATTGTATCCCTGCACTGCTGGGGTGCTCTCCACAGCATTAAACTATGTCTCAGTAACTGCGCAGATGTCCAGATTCTCCAGGGTGACAAGAGCCTGGAGAAAGTGTGGTTTCTTGTTTAGGCAGCTGGCATTGAGCAGTAATACCTCTACATTCCTCTGGGCTGGTTTTGCTCTCCGAAGGTTTGTTAGTTTGACATTACCTGAAAACGGCAAAATGGGTGAAGGCAATGATTTAGCCGATATTCGAATGTCTAGCAGGGACAGGTGCAGACCATCCTTGGCAAAGTAGTGTGGTTTGTTGACCATATTTTCTGTTACTGACAAATATTGTATCCCCTTTGAATGACACCAGAAGCTGAGTCAATTGTTTTTTTTATCAAATATCTTTTTATTTAAAACTTTTCTGCTATAAAAAACAAAACAAAAAGAATAACAGGACAATTACATGTGGTACAGTTGCTGTTACATTGTACATTCATAAACATGTAATGACAGTTATTGCCCATTATGCTAATAACATTCATACTTTGTAAAAAAACATAGTATTATCACACTGATATAATTAAATTATAAGTTTGTCTAAAAGTTTTTCCATGTGCCATATTTATTATACCAACTTTACTACTGCGAGCTATAATATATACATAACATCAACCTATAATATGATAACATTCTACTCTACTAAAAACTTATGTACATATATACACATATGTCACCTTACTTATTTTGGTTGCTAATCTCAACAGAGTGGTGTGCTTACATTTCTTATGTACATAGTGTTTACATACTATTCATGACAAGATATCAATTAATGTATTGCAGTACCATTAGTAGCAGGTTTGATTCCAGCAGTAATGTTTACTATCCTTAAAATACATAGACTATACCAGACTATTAAGAGAGTATTTCAATTAATATTTTACAGTACTCTTGATAATATATTTGATTTCTCTGACTTTTTGTATATAGTTTTTTGGCTAATATGTGTTTTTTTGCTACGCTTTTGTATTCTAACCAGGTTAATTGTGCTCTATCAGTCCAGTTCTTTGCTATATAAGCTTTCATCAGAGTGCAAAGTGTTATTATTATATGTTTAGATAACTTGTTAATATTACCCTTAAATGAATGGAGTATAGCTGTTTGCCATGAGAGCATAAATTTTGAGTATCCTGATTTCTCTAATAGAATTCTAAGTGAACACCATAGCTTATATACTGTTTTATAGCTCCAGAATATATGAAGGATGTCTGCTTCTTTATTTGGGCAAAAAGGACTTGGATGGGTTAAATTTGTTAAGATGTACAGGTGTGAAGTATGCATTGTTAAAAATCAGGAGTTGTATATATATTAACTTTTTATATGGTGTCAGTTTTATAGTGTTTTTGATAGCTAATTCCTTTTGGTTATCTGTTATGGTGTTGTCCTTTCTAGCCCAAAATTTTGAAAAGATGATAGTGTTTTGGTATTTAAAAGTTGCAATCAATTTATAAGTGTTTGATATCATTTTCTTTTTACTTAATAGCATTTTTATAATTTGTTGTGCTAACTTGACTTCTTGCTCGACTACTTTGATATCTTTGGTTAGAATATTTACTAGATATATGATTTGTTTAATTATCAGGTTATAATTTTTACTGACTTTGACTAAGTTTGTGATATCTTTCAATGAAAGATTTCTTATTTGATAAAAATCCCAAACTGTATAATTTTTTATTAAAGGAAAGTTATCCAGATTTATCATACTGTTTGCTAGTTTTATATCTGGATTATTGTGAATTGGTTGCAGGAGAGTAATTGTATCTTTTAAGCTTACTGAAATCAGTAGTTTTTTAAAAATTTCAGAGTTGTTAATTAATATTGGAAGCATTTTTATTGTTTTAAGAGTTTCCTGTTTTATAAAGGAGATCAATTTTGGATTGATTTTATATTGTGTTATGTCCCTATATAGTAATATGATCCATAATGGATACCATGTATTCCCTACTGGGTCATAATTCGCTATCTGTATGATATGGCTTGCATTGATAATTTCATAGTATAACTGAAAGTCAGGAAGGCCTAGGCCACCTTTTTCTTTTGTGGGTATTAGCTTATCATAGCTAATTCTCGTACACTTTGGGTACCAGATGAATTTTGCCAGTCTAACTTTCATTGTATTAAAGAAATTAACTGGTATTTTTATAAAAATGGCATTGAGATGATATAAAATTTTAGGCAGAATGTTCATTTTTATAGTTGAGGCTTTTGATAAGGTAGATAGTTTAAGCTTTTCCCATTTATTGATACTCTCAACTATATTGTACCATGTTTTACCAATATTGTTAGTGAACAATTCTGCTTGTACATGACTAAAGTTTATACCCAAATATTTCAGAGGGTATTGCACTTTGACCTTAGTCTCTGGAAAGTAAAACTCTTTATGTCCTATTGATTAATTGGATATATGATTGATTTCCTGGGATTAATCTCATAGTTGGATACCATGGAAAAAGTATGTATAGATGACAGTATTTTATTTAAATCAGTATTAGGATATTGAAAGTAGATATTTAGATCATCCGCAAATGCTGTGTATTTAATTTGGGTGTTGGAGACAGAGATAAGATGATGGTATGTTCTCTGAGTAATTTGCAGCAGTAGTGTTTCTATATACAGATTAAACAAATATGGTGAAAGTGGGCAACCTTGTCTTGTTCCGTTAACTATTTGTATTGGTTTAGAAGTTTTCTTATTAATATAAAGGGTAGTAGTTGCTTTAGTATATAATGTTTTGATCATTTTTATATATTCCTTAGGGAATCCTAATTTATACAGTATAAAAAGTAAAACATTCTGATTTACTCTGTCAAAGGCTTTTGTTGCGTCGACAGATAATGCATATTTCGGGGATTTGTCCTTAGCACATAAATGGGTTAGAGCATCTATAGTTAATGTGTTATCCTTAACTTGTCTATGACTCATAAAACCTAGTTGTTCCGGTGATATTATACCTGGAGCTACCTCTTGTATTCTTTGAGCTATAATTGTTGAGAAAATCTTAATGTCCAGATTAATCAAAAGTATAGGTCTATAATTACTTGGGTTAGTGGGATCTGTATTTGGTTTTGGAATAAGCACAGTTTTGGAGTTGTTTATATATAGGTCCGATATCCCAACTTATATAATCTAGTTGTATAGTTTTAAAAGTATTGGTGTGACTTGAGACTTAAAGTGTTTATAGAATTCTGCTACATATCCATCAGGGCCAGGAGCTTTTCCAGGCTTTATTTTATCAATAGCCCTACTAATTTCCTCTTCTGTTATTAAGCTTTTAAGGTTATTGGCTTGGGATTCATTAACCTTAGGAAATTCTAAGTTATTTGCAAAGGATTGAAATAGATTCTCATTAATATACTCTTGTTGGCCATATATGTTTTGAAATATTTCTTCAAAAACCCCAATTATTTCAATATCAGATCTATATGTCTTGTTTTTATATTTTATTTCTTCTATTTTACAATGGGGGTTCTTTATGTTGATAATTCTTGCTAACATTTTTGAAGGAGTTTGCGCCCATTCTGCATATTTATGTAGCATTTTGAGTTCTGTAGATGAGAATTGTTGTGTTATAATTTCATTTAATTGTTTCTGTAAGCTTGCTATTTGCTTCTGAATAGTAGGATTACCGTTTATTTGTAACTCAGTTTCAAGCAGTCTTAGCTTGTTTTCTAATTGCTCTATATTTTCTCTTCTTTGTTTTTTAAAATATGATGCCTTTTAGATGAAAGTACCCCTAGCCGTAACTTTAAAGGCTGCCCACTGAATGTCCAGAGGAATCTCGCCACTTAAAAAAATCTTCATTTAATTGCATTAGAGATTTAATAATCTCTAAACTGAGTCAATTGTTAAAGCCACTCATCTTCTTTTCATATAATGGCATCATCCTTGGTGAAGGTAGAATGCTGTTGATGCTTGTCTCATACCAGCTTGGAACAAACAGTCTGAGAACTCCATAATGTCTCTGTTCATGTAGTCCAGGGAGGTATATCTCAGCTCATTTACACCCACATGGATTATGACTGAGTTATACTGGTACCTGTGGTTCAATGAACTGAGAGCTTGTATGGCATGCAGGATCCTGGCCCCTGATAAATTGTTGACTGTGATTTTCTCCTTGTTCAGCCTAGTGAGTAATGAATCTATATGTCTCACAATGGAGTCCCTAATTACTAGAGTATTGGGTAATGTGTTGGCTTGCCTTATGGGCTTTGTAGTTCAGATTCCATGAGTTGTGGTTGTGTGTGTGGTGTTAAGTATTGTTTCAGTAGAGTGCTTTTGTGTTTGTCAAGGATAATTGAGGAGGGTCAAGTCTCTTGGAGGTCTTTGGTGTTTAGGAGCATTGTTTTAATTTCCTCGGCATATATTGGTATACGTATCAGGTGCATACTATGTGTGGTGTAATACCTCATGACTCTACTCCTACATAGCCTAGGCTTTGTTTCCCAGCTCGGACAGACCAGGCAAGCCCTTACTGTCACTAGATGAGTAATCCCAAGTCTTCTTAATGTAAAAACACACAAAGATTGTCTAAAAGTGAAAAGATAACATAGGCCAATACCTTAAAGGTGATTTTCAAGTAGTTAAACCAGGAGCTAGGACACTTTTAAAAAAATGTACTTTATGTACTTTAAATACAGATACATGCAATAAATAATTCATGAAAACAATAGCAGTACATTTACATAACTTAGAGAAGTGCAATTTTTTAAGTAAAAAGTACTTATCTCTGCCTCAATAGCATCTGAGGCAGCAAAAACACTGAGTGTGTGTGTGTGTGTTACTGACAACCTGATTGCTATTTTGAGCGCTTTTATGTGAGAGTCTTGCCTTCAGTTACATTGTGTAATTATGTCTCATGCATACTGTATCAGTTTCTCTAAGGATTAGTTGGTTGTCAGTGAACATGATACAATTGCTATGTTGTCTCAGAATGCCCTTATCCACCAAACCAGTGATGGAGAAATTGGGAGAGTACATATCCGTGATGAACTATAGGTGAATAATAAGGCTGCGGTACAGGAGCAGTTAATAGTGGGCTAGCTTGGGTGCTTTTAAGGATAGAAACAAAAACTAGGCTATGTAGAACTAGATTCTTGGGGCAGTGCTCCTCTGTTCTCAAACATGTTTCTCTTTGTGCAACTGAATTACTGGATACTGTTTCAGAGGTAGTTTTACATGAAAAATGTAGTTTCTAAGTGACTGTGTCTGTACAATGCAGTCCTAGATGCCAATAGCCCTCAGACCAATAAATCGATCACACTTTAAGCCTTCCTGTGGGTTTCCAACTTGGCCAGGCCAGGCTAAATCCTACTGCCACTAGATGAGTAATCCCAAGTCATCTTAAATGTATGTAGAACCACACAAAATTTAGCAAAAAGTGAAAAGCTAACAGAAATCAAGTCAACAACAGGCTAAACAACACTTTTAAGGCAATTTTCAAGCAATTAACCCAGCAGCAAGGACACTGGAAAAAATGTACTTTATACACTTTAAATGCAGATGGATATAAAAAAATAATTCAAGAAAATAATAGCAGTATACTTAAATAACTCAGAAAAGTGCAATTTATGTAAGTAAAAATCCCTTATCTCTGCCTGTATGACACAAGGTGCAGCAAAAACACTCGAGTACACAGGTAAGGATGCCAGGCATTGCTGAACTGTTTGGAAATGAGCCAAGCGTCATGCAAATGCACCAGATTTATAGAGGCAATGAAAACTGATTAAATATCCCTCTAACCAGTATAGCAACTTTACTTTAAGCCTTGCTATGTGTTTCCCAACTTCGACAGACCAGGCTACCCCCTACTGTCACTAGATGAGTAATCCCAAGTCTTCTTAATGTAAAAACACACAAAAGGTTAACCAAATATGAAAAGCTAACAAAAGCCAATACTTTTGAGGTGATTGTTCAAGTATTAAAACCAGCAGCAAGAACACTTTGAAAAACGTACTTTACATACTTTAATTATAAATACATGCAATAAATAATTCAAGAAAGCAAGAGCAGTATACTTACATAACTTACAGAAGTGCACTTGTTTTAAGAAAAAGTACTTATTTACCCCTAGATGGCAAAAGATACAGCAAAAATACTCTAAGTACACAGAAGAGAGTTCTATGGAAATTTCACTCTGAGAAAAAGGCAAAAATGGGGCAAAGTATTAATTGAAACAAGAACTGTAGTATCTGTGAGTAATGTGCCACAGGATCCCAGTAATACTGTGACACTTGTAGGTTTTGAAGCGTCCTGAATGGTTACAGTCTCTACTAAACCTGTGAAGTTATGATTTCTAAATCAAAGATGCCAACTAGGAACACTTCACAACAAATGTATTGGGAATGGATACTTTATCTTGGTTTGGAATAGTAGTCAATATTAATAATCAGCTACTATAGTATAAGAAAATGTCACATGAATGTTGTGTAGTGCACACAGTAGTGCCTGAGGCTAAAGTTTTCACTGCTACACTGACAAAGAGCACTGAAACTGCAGAGTTAAAACCACAGCTGTTCCAACAGTTTCCAAACTTATGTGTCTCAGACAAAACAGACCAGGTGCTGCTTGCCAGTTACGTAGTTAAAGTGGCAGAACATGATAAAATGCCACCATGCTGGCATCAGTATGCAATCCCAAAGCAAGCCGTTAAAGACATCTGTCCATATGCAAAGCAGTAAAACAAGGTATTATAAGAAAATATGTTAGTTCTTCTTATTCTCCTTAGTGGTCTATACAAAAAAAAAGATGGCAATTCTCAATCTCAGAATTAGGTAAATTAATAGATATGCCACAGAAATGGCACAAAGCCCCCAGCACTCTTGAAATAACAATAAGATTCGACCCAGAAAGTCAGTTGCGTACTGTGATTGATCTAGAAAATCAAATTCTTGTTATTCTTGTTTCACAAGATTCATAAAAAGATTTGCATTTACTTTCAATGATCAGCAGTTTCTAATGATGAGACTACCACAAAGATTTCATTATAGCTCAGTTTTCTTTCATCAAGCACTAGCTAGACCCTTTAGTTAAAGATGACACAATTTTTCAATACAAAGATGACATTTTAATTTAGACACAAAGTAATGAAGGACACATAATTCTGAAAAGTGTACTAGAAGCATTACAAGATGAAGGTTTCAATGTAAATCTGAATAAAATACAACTAATGCAGAATTCAAATTTCTGGGAGTTACTATAGATCGACATGTAAGAATGCCTTCTAAAGAAAGGGTAAGATCCATGTTAAATATGTCACTGCAATACACCATTAATGACTTAAAGATATTTCTAGGGGTAATAAATTATCACAGAAAATGTGCTGAATATTATGATCCTACAGCAGATTCTTTGTATAGATTGCTAAGAGCAGTACAAGAGATAAAACAGAAGTTTACTTCACCAAGCATATCGGTTTTATTTGCAAGCATCAAATAATGAAAATATTGTTGCTGCAGAAATGTTTGCATGGTATCACCAAAGGAGTACAGAGTAAATAGAAAGATGTCACCAGTTGAACAGAGCTATCATCCTTGAATGCAAGCTATAACTGGTATTTTGTGGGGTATGCAACAGACAGAATATATCACACAGTTCCTACCAATAATCATAGAGATGTAACAGATCATAAAGTTGTTAGATTAGATATTGCAAGTGTCTTTTGTCCATTGAATAAAGAAATGTAATGGTAAAAGCTAATTAAACATTAATACTTGCTCAGCAAATGCTGTACGTAAATGTAAAGACAAGCTCAGGAGAGCTCCAGAATCTCCATTTTAATGAAGAAGCACCATGTATTTATGTAGACTGAGCTATATTTTTGGGAAAAAGACAATATATTTCTGCATTTACAGTTTATTTTTTTGAATCCAAGCAGCTAGGACTTGAATATATCAAGCTTCCAAGCATGTCAGCACAAAGAGCAGAACTAGAAGCAGTTCTATGTGCACTTAAAAATTCATAGGATAAAATTAACATCACTAGTGGCAGTTCAAGTGTAGTTAAGGCAATGACAAGTCGCCTTTCAGTTTGGAACAGATGTTTTATAGAGGTTCCAACAGGCCTCTACAGCATACAAAAGTACTGAAACATATTTTTCAGCTAGGCAAGGACAGTACTATCCAGACTATGGGGATAATGAGCACTTTAAAGGCAATGCTATTGCAGATGCAGCAGTAAGAAAAGCAGATAAGAAAGGAATTCCTTCATACTTAGACATAGCTACAACAAAAGAAGACAAGGACAAAAGTGCCTTCATGTTCAGAGATGTCATTCTTAAGTTACATTGCAGAAATAAAAAACATTCAAAGCTGGAGCAATACCTGATTTTATATAAATACAAAAGATTTCGGAAACAGCAGAAAACATATTTAGGTGTGCACTAAGTTATTTTAGTCCAGGTGTAAATGTGTACATTTCTGAGACACTAAAAGGACAACATTTACCATCTGTACTGACTGCTTTAGCTAAACAGCTACTGAAATTTAACTATTAAATTCTGGTATATTTGGATCACAAAAACCTATGGTCAGTAGTAAAGCATAAATTTTGGAATCCAGATCTTTAAAAACAATGTAAGCATACTGATGAAGAGTGCATTGTATGTTTACAAATGAACCCTGTCATTAAAAAAGTCACAATTACATTATGTGCCAGTGTCAGAAGAACCCTCGTACAGTATACAGATTGATTATGCTGGGTAGTTGCTATCTTCAAAAGGGGAATACAAATATTTACTAGTTGTTACAAATACCTTTACTAAATGGGCTGAAGCAATGCCTCAAAAACAAATTGTACAGCAAAATACAACAACCTTAGCTTTGTGGACACATTTTTTTTTTCTTACTGGTGATGGCCAAATATTATAGAAACGGACGATGGACCACAATTCACAAGATAGGTAATGAAAGAAATGTACAACATCCTTAGTAGTTGGTTAAGATTTTGTGTACCTTACCATTCAAAATCTAATGGTATAGTTTTATGTGTGCATAGGACAATAAAGGAAAGATTAAACAAAGCTTGCATAGAAAATGGGCCCTGTTGGGTACCACATTGGGTCTATATTATATATTCAAAGCTTCAAAATTTCGAACCTCATATGTTCGACAACATATGAGCGAAACTTGAAACCTCGAATATATAATAAAAAAGTAAAAAAAAAAAAAAAAACTCACCTTAATGCTCTGAGCAGGGGGGCAAGCCCCCCCTGCTCCCCTCACCCCCTTACTTAAATATACCAACTCCAAGACCACACTTCAGTGCAGAAAAGGGAAATTTTCCCATTCTGTATGTATGGAGGCATTGCTTTTCAAAGTTCGATCATATGGTGTCAACCATATGACATTCGAACTTTGAAACGTTCGGCAATTTAATAGGGACCAACCACATTTGCCTGCTATACTGATTAGCATTACAGTAACACCTAGTGCTAGCACAGTGATGACACCCTATGATCTGATGACAGGCAAAACAATGCCATTACATTTTTCTATTGATCTAACAGGTAACACAGGGAGACCTGCAGTAACAGTAGCTCAATATAATGCTTGGTAAAAACAGTCTAAGAATTCATTAGCAGAAGTGAGTAAATATGTTGCACATAAGGTGCTTTAAATACCTCCTGATGTTACCCCGACATTTTATTTAAAACAAGGACAGAAAATTATGTTTAAAAAATTTATCAAAGAGGGGCCATGAAACTTTAACTGGGAATGACATTTTATTGTTTTAAAAGAGTTAGGACCACTGGTATATCAAATACAAAGAAGGGGCAGGAAGCACAGAGATAGAAAAGTAAGACTGTGCATGCAGACCAATGTAAGCTAATCACCTGTGATGTTAAAACTAAAAAAAGATATTGCTTTCTTTTGTTCCAGATTTGTCAAGATGAATAAGAAAAAGAGATGATGATATGCCATAGCAATCCATGATACCACACAAAATTCCATATGACCAGCTTGGGACAACAGAAAATGAAATCAAATCAATATCAAGACAGATCAATAAAATAGAAACAGTTACAATCTCTCCAATTTGATAGCACTTGTCAATAAAGTACATGTAAATAAATTTCTAGTTATAAGTATATGCAAATTCACTTTTATATTAGATAGTCGAGCAACAAATCTCTCTGAAAGAGATATTCACAGAATAATTATGTAAAAAGTATAGTGAATCGTGTCAAAAAGGCAATGCATCCATTTTTAGTGTGTATTTTCCTGCTCTGTTATGTACTTTTCTATATATGACTCTTTTTGGGCAGGTACATAAAAATAGTTGTTTGCTAGTTACAGATCAATGAGTGTGTACATACCTTTGAACCAGGGCATACAGAACGTTCTAAATAATCTTCCAATAAACAGATATGTACGATATTAATAAAAATATTCGAAATACTAAGGAAAATGTTGGAAATAAAGTCTGTTTTGCATAAAACTAATAAAATAAAGGGAAAAGACTGCATTTTTCACAAAACATATGCAATTTCGTATTAAACAAAACTATCGGAGTTTTTAGAAGTGCATAAAGTGTTCACATATTTGTGCAGTGTTAGAGTAAAGCTATTTCACAAAGTACAGCCATTACAGGGCATATTTTGCAGAGTAAAGTATTTCAAAGAGGTTATTGTGCATTTGAATGATGTTGCTAGCTCACAGGACTGTTTGTTCATACATAATTACAAGGGCCATATTTTCAGTGTGTTTGTGTATACTTTGTGCGCATGGCAGATGGATTTCAAAAACCGAGTGCACTTGTGTTTGACAGTAATATTTGTGAGAACTGGAGAGTATTTGAGCAAGAGTACGACATTTTCATACAGGCTGCATTTTCTGATAAAGATGACTGTACAAAGGCATTTATTCTATTTAATTTAGCTAAGTCAGAAGCCACTGAAAAGGAACGCTCATTTCTGTATGCACCTGCTATCTATGCTTGAGAGGGGGAAACCTTCATATTGTTGTACAGACTGAGTCAAGCGAGGACCCAGAGTGCTTAAAACATAAATTTAGAGGAAATGTGTAACCCCCAGACAAATGTTTTTATTTATTTATTAATTAATTAATCAAGCAATCAATTACTTAATTAATTACATTTGTTTACTGGGAAAGTCCAACTGGGCAAATACCCATTTTCAGCATAGGCCCGGGAAGGAAAACTCCACAGGCAATGAATAATATAATGTAAAAATGTACAGTATAAAGCATTATTTTATATAAAAGAACAGTTAAATATGAAGTTACAATAACAGAAAAAAAGATATGCACAATGGTTAGAACATTAGATAGACACAATATTTAGATGCTCTGTTTGTAATTGAGTTACATTTCAAAAACAAGTTTATACAATGGTTACATTATAAGGAATAGTTTTATATGATGGTTACACTTGTGAAATAAGCTAGAGAGCTTGAGAGAATGTTAGAAGAAACAGGATAGCAAAAAACAGAAGGTAAGAAGTAGAAATCCAAGAGAATTACAAAGTTACCAAGAGTATACAAATAATAGATGGGTAATTTTTGTTATCAATTAAATATTCCCACAGTTGATTAGAAGTACTTTATACATATACATTGAGTATTCCTTCAGGAGTTATAAGAACAACAACAAATCTGGAAATAAAGAGAGGTGATGTTAACCTGAACATGTACATGTGCAAAGCCATGTATTATTAAAGTAATTTTTGAGTAGTACTTTAAAGCTGGATATGTTTGTTATTGATCTGATTGATTCTAGTAGCATATTCCACAATTTTGTTACATGGCTGAAATAAAGTGAATATCCAGCAGTATTTTTAGGTTTTGGTAACTGTTAGTAAGGTTTTGCTGGTAGAGCAAAGTGATCGATTGTTAGCATAGGTTGTTATTATGTTTTGAATGGATGGTATCTTAAGTAGGTGGTGAAGTATTTTTATGTTACAATGGAAAGACACTTATTTTACACAAGGGATAAAAAGCCTAGTGAAACCTTTGCAGCAGAGAAATAAAGCTAAAATGTGCATATTTGTTGACTTAAGGGATGAGATGATAAATGACAGACTTGTGTGTGGTATAAAAGATGACGCTGTGAGAAAGATTTTGCTTTGTGACAGTGATCTGACAATGAATAAGGCCATTGAGATTTGCCAGATATATGAGCGCACAAAAAAGCACACAAATATGCTTACAAATGAGAACAGCTCTAGAAGACACAGTGATAAAGCTCATGTTGATAGTATGCAGCACATTATAAAAAGAAACAGGCCCAAGCACATGGCAGCTGTAACCCCTGCAGCACCCCCTGATAAACCTTAGAGCTTTCTAGTACATTCCAGAGTTCGCACAGCCTCACTGAAGCACAAGAGTGAGTCAGCACCACTCAGAGAGCTGACACGTAAATATGTATACTGGTCTTGGTTAGAGCAACACCAAACACCATTTAATGCCCTGAAACAGAGAATTGCTAGCCCACACAAAGTTATTTCAGGCAATGGCATGCAGTCTACAAGCCGACAATTCAAAAGATTTGCTGATGAATGGCACTTTACTCATATCATAATAGTCCAAATTACCCGCAGTCAAATGCTTTGGCAGAATGTGCAGTGCAAAGTGCAAAACAGTTACTTGAGAAGTCAAAATGAGATAATAGTGATGTTTTCCTGAATCTCTTGAATCTCAGAAATATTCCACATGATAAACATCTTGGTTCACTTGCTCAGAGACTTCTGTCGAGACAAACCAGAACCACATTACCAATCAGTAGTCAATTGCTGGTTCCATGTGTCAAGAACAGCAGATTAGTAAAAGACAATCTGTTGAAGAAATGCCTATCCCCAAAGTCCTACTACAATAAGGACAGAAATAGCACTCAGTCCATTATGAAAAGGAGAGGAGATAGGGATGCAAACATCCAAAGGTTATGATTGGATTGGTGTTGTAAAGACTATTTGTCCAGAGTCGAGATCATACATTGTGAAAACAGAAGAAGGAATCTTTAAGTGGAATCGGAGGCATTTACTACCAGAATCCGAGTCTATACCACAGCAAATAGCCCATGAGAGAGACTCTTTATCTCAGAGTGAGTTGTCTGATGTTCCAATTCCAGAGGATATACCTGTTCTTATGACAAATCAAGACATTCCTGATATGAATTGTGCACTGCAGACTGTTCCTGTTGCTAAATTTAGTCTCAACTGTTACGTTACAAGATATGGTCGAATCTCTAAACCCTGTAGCAGATATGAAGCAACCTGGACATGAACACTGTATTTTGTTTCTGATGTACGTAGTAATGCATGCCTATCACTTCTATTCTTCTGCATAAAGGGCAATCTTTTTAAAAGGGAGGATGTAGGTCAGTGAGTGTGTATATATACCTTTAAGAAGCTATCCAAGGGCTTGCACTAGACTATAAATACTGAGCACATGCGAGCCTGACTGCCACTTTGTAGTTAGCTGTTGAGATGTGAACATGTATGTATGTAAGCTATGTCTGTTTATATTTAAACATGCTGCTATCCATCTTGATGTGTTTCTATGTATTAAAGCATCTGAACGAAACCCCAGGCCTTTTCATTATTTGTGTTAAAGACGACCGAGTGACACTAGTTATAATGTTGGTTGACATAAAATGGTTTTGTGGATTTTATATATATATATATATATATATATATATATATATATATATATATATATACACGTTTGTAGATATATATATATATATATATATATATATATATATATATACGTACACACACACACACACACACACACACACACACACACATATATATATATATATATATATATATATATATATATATATATATATATACACACACACACACACACACACATATATATATATATATATATATATATATATATATATATATATCATACTTTTATTTTCTGTTATATTTGCTCTTTAGAGTTATCATCACAATATAGTAATGACTGTCAACAAGAATGTATGCAAGAACTTTTAATGCTACACAATGCTGTACCTTCATACCATTAGCAGGAAGTGGCATATAATTGTTATCCTATTCAGGGAGAAATTGCAGTTTTTAAAAAAAAACATTTATATAATTATGCAGGAAATGTATGTATTTCTTTATTATTTATTTTCATTTGTTTACTGGGAAAATCCATCTTGGTCTAAATGACCCATTTTCAGCAGAGGCTGGAGGAGAAAAGCATTGCATATTAACATGCAATCTATTTGAGACAGTAGAAACATTTATAATCAAGAATACAAAATAATAATTTACATTCCATAGAGACCTTCAAACAACACTAGTAATAATAATAATAATACATGAAGAGGAAGAACAATTTTGTAGGGGAGAATGCAGAAGTACAATATCTAGTGAAGTCCACATCAGTACTTTAAATGAAATACATTTTGAAATATCAGCTCTTAATAATACCCAAACTTTAGTAAGCGCAGGTTTCATATATTTTCAGGTAGCACAATATACAGAGACACCTACACAAGGTGGACAAGTAGTAGATATAAGTAACAGTACCTGTAATTATACAATCACAATGCACGTGAAGACATCAGATAACACATGATAACTTTTATCCATCAGGATTAAAAGACATGCAGTTCAGACAGTTTGTTTATGGCAGTAATCTTTACAGATGGTCACCACCTAAGTGAAGAGGTTCATGTTACATAAGCTGTATAGTACCAACTGAAAGACGCTTACCTGACTTACGCAAAGTTATAGTACAAAATCATAGAGTAAAGAGGGAAACAGATTGTCTTAATATAATGAATCCCTTTGGAACAGTTAACAATTATGGAATACGTACTTGCAAGGATATGGATGATTTGGAGGTAAGTAATTGTTTGTTAGCAGGAGCCCATCATTTTCCTTTCAATGGGGGCAGGTATAGATATTTAGGAAATGAAGAAGGTTTCTAAACTACTTGAAGCTTTAGTGAGCAGTACTTATGAGTCCAAGATGTAACAACTGAAATGGCATTTCTTACTAGCTGCAAAGGGGGGGGGGGGGAGTTCATGTGCCATTCTGGATACTGAATGCTGTTCATTTTTACCTAAAAGCCAGATGACAAAAAATCATCTAGAGACCAGATCACAGGTGATAAATAAGGCCAAAGCAGACTAGTCAGAATCTTGGTTTAACTGGCTAAGGAATTTGATTACATTGTGGACAGGCAAACTTCTCACACTGCTTTTTTTATTATTGATATATTATTAATCATTTTATTATTATGTTTATGAAGGATTTGTTTTAAGGTATTGCTGACTTCTAAGTTTAAAAAATGCAAAGAAGTGTATGAAATTACTACTGAAGGTATTATTAAATTGTGAATCTATAATTACAATATAAATCATAAGGGAAGTTGAGAGATTTTTCTATGATTTATATAAATAAAATATGGCTCTCTGCATTCCATTTTGTATAGTAATTTCCATATTATATAACAAGAGTACAGAACTTCAATGAATTATAACATAGAAATGCATTCTCATGAGAATGTAATTGCTTTTCTGTAAATATGACATGGGGCAAGATAAGTGTGGACAAAAATGACACAAGAAGACAAGGTAAGACTCTCAAAATAATAAAAAATTGATTTGGACTTAATCTGTCAAGGATGATATGTTCTACATGTCATGAGAATAAGACAAACTGAGCATTTAAGATGGAAGAAACTGCATAAAAGGACATTGAACCACTATGAATTGGTCAGACAGTAATGTAATCCTAGCTGACCTATTCTGTTACAGGTCTTAGTAACATAAAATAAGAATAATACAAGGTTATGTCAATTCCCTTTTTTTGCTGTTCCAAATTGATTAATCTCATACTAAACCTCTGAGGCTGTCTCTTTCCTGAAGTACAAATCTGTAAAGGAATTAATTAAAACATACTACTCTATGATATATTCTGAAGCGCAGAAAAGTGGAAATGAACAGTGGAACATTGCTCAATAATCTGTGTTTTAATACAACCGACACATAATAAAACTGTTAGTAATTTTCTAGCCATACTGTAAAGAATAATAAACCTAACACTGTGCATTTAAGGGGAATTATTCTTTAATGTAACCCTGCATATCATGTATGGTGACACCATCTCTGGCATTTCTTTCACTCTAATGGTAGAAATTGGCCAAAGGGATCTCACCTACAGGGGAATAAATGTGTTTGCAAGGCTATCTGGGGAAGGAATGATGGTCCAAAGTGATAAGGTCAAAAAAGACAACTCATTATTTATCAAGCTAGGGACAAGTGCCCTCATATTTAAAAATAAACTGGGCTTTCTTCTTTTGAAGGCACCATTTAACCTTTCTGACACCAGCCCTTGGAGTGGACTGAAACAAAACTGTAAACTTCAGGATGAAGTTCAAGAAAATGCTTAGATACAAGGCTATATATGGTACTGTCTCTGTTATCCCTAAAATGCTACAAAAATCCTTAAATGAAATGTTTGCATGGTTTCTCCAGTATAATAGTAAAGGGGTTCAGGAACACAAAAATATACAATTCCCACAGAATTACAATTAAAGCATCCACTTGCAGAAAAAAATTACTATTAATTAGCTAATCTTACAAATTCGAATATTCTTTTTCTAGTATTGTCTGTCTTTAGTTACTTCTATGAAAGCTAATATGTCAAGATACAAGTTCATTTTGTTATTTTTACTGTTTTTTTTTGGGGGGGGTGAAATACAGAATATTTCTTCCTCTACAACTTACCTCATCAACAACCTCATCACTAAGGGCTTTTCATCCAGAAAAAAGGAGGTCATTGTCCCACTGTAGTCATCCCTCATTAGACCCATTATAGAGTATAATGTCCCATTTGGTATGTACCTCACAAGACATCTGCAACAGCTGGAAAGGCCACAGAAATACCTCACTAAAATAATCACAAGCCTAAAGCAGATGCCATATGCTGACCATCTAAAAAAACTCCAGCTATGCTCTGTGGCATATCGTCTACTCAGAGGCGATCGCTGCTTAACATACAAGGCCATGTCAAACCCTGAGCTGTTGGACATGCTCCACTTAAAGAAATCCCAATCCCTCAGAGCCACATGCTCCAGGGATCTAAACCTTATCATCACAATGAACAAAACATGCTGGAGGGATAGGTTCCTGACCCAGAGACTCCCCATACTCTGTAATAGACTGCCCATACATGTCAAGCAGAGCACCTCATTGGCTCTCTTCAAAAGGAACTTTGATGATTGGATGGGAGATAGGAAATTCACCCTGGGGATCATGTCAGTCACCCTGCTAGACAGGGGCCCAGAGAAGTAAATATTGTGGGAAAAAATTTCCAGGGAATTGTTATGGCTAGGCTTGCATAGGCCTTTGGGCTGATAGCCTAGTACCACCCTATGAACCTACACTGTATATGCCATATTCCACAGATTTTTATAACTCTGTAGTTCTCCCTTTACTATATTGCCTGCTCTTTCTGCAGAAATCTACCACTTCTGCTCCACTCTGCATATCTTAAAATCTCTCTCTCTCTCTCTCTCTCTATTGTTACATGTATGAATCTCAACAGTACTTGTTATGCTCTTACAGTTTGTGTATATATTTAAATCATGTGTCGCATCTATTAGTTCATAGAAATTGTTTCACCTCAAATCTGGATGCTAGAGGGGGAGACAGAGGCAGACAAGCAGAAATAGCTGACATATGTGCTTTGATAGAAGAATAAGCCAAGCCAGCAGAGAGAAATTAACACAAAAAAGACAGAACCACTGGGATACCCACTGTCAATGGGTCTTGGTTCTTAGAAAGACACCAGAGTGAATTATTTTCTATTTATAAACGTAAGACTTTTCTAGTATTGGGTTTTCTGGCCTCCTACAAAACTCTGAGCACATCCTAAGAGAATAGCAGTCTGAAAGGAATTAGTATCCTGTCACCTACAGTGTCAGTTGGAGCATTGACAGGTGTGAATGTATCAGAGATCCTTTGTTTTGTGTGAGAAGGTCCACTCTGTGGGTAATGTTGTGATAACCCTTGGCTAACTGCAGAAGGAGGGGGAACCAGTGCTGTCTTGGCCTAAAGGGAGTCTCCAGCAACATTTTTGGTTAGTCCTGTCGAATCTTGAACAGGACCTTTGTGATTAAAGGAAGGGGAATAATGCTTACAGAAACATCCCCTTCCAGGAAAAGGAGAGGGCATCTACTTTCCAAACCAGAGGACTTGAAACTCTGGCACAACATTTTTGAAGTTGTCTGTTCAGGGGGAAGGCAAACAAATCTATTTGAGGAATATCCCATTGGTGGACTTTGTCCGGGAACACACCCCTGTGAAGCATCCATTCTTAGGATTGAGTCAAGAACCTGCTCAGGGAGTCTGCCACGAGGTTCCAATTGGAGGGAATGTACACTGCCTGAATAGTTATGTGGCATTGGGCAAGAAATTCCCACACCAGTAGAGTCAACCTGCAAAGGAGAAAGGATCTGGCTCCCCCTGATTTGTTCACATACCCAGAGGACTGTCATGTTGTCTGTGAACAGTTTGACAGGGCCTGGGCAAAGAAAGAGTGGAATGCTTGTACAGCCAGGAGCAACACTTGCATTTCTCTGATGTGTTCTACTTTCTGGTTTGGAGACCAAGCTCCCTGAACTGTAAATTTGCCCAAGGCTGCCCCCAGTCCTTGTCTGATGCGTCTGTGAAGAGTTCTAGGACTGGGGTGAGGGAGGGTGCATAGCTAGTCCTGGATTTAGGGCTATCTATTGGATCCATGAGAGCAGTTCCCTCTTTAGATAAGGAATGAGGAGAACTTTGTACTCTAGTGGGTGAGAATGCCTGGTCCACACAGATCTGAGGAACTACTGGAATTTCCTCATGTGGGGTCATGTGCCAAAAAATAAAAGAAAGAATATAAGGCGAAGGACCAGATGAGAAGACAAGAAATGTGGAAAAAAAACATCAATATAGCTGCAAGTATAGAAAACTTCTGGAAGAGCCTCATTTGATCAGGAATGAATGTAGGAATGGTTAAGGAATAGTGAATTCAAACCAAGAAATGAAAGTTAATATGTGGGAGAAAAAGACAAATGTAGGTTTTGTAAAACCGAATTGGAAACAGTCACACACCCTGTTGCTTGTTGCGACACACTAATGGCAGGACTGTATACAGAAAGGCATAATAATATGGTGAGACTGTTGCACTGGAGATTGTGCAAACAATATGGTATCGAAGTGGCTGAAAAACACTGTAAACGAGCACAAAGCATCATAGAAAATGATGTCATTTATATCACATGGGATCACCCATTACTAACAGTTCAAATGATAGATGCTAGAAAACCAGATATAGTGGTCCAAGAAAAGAAGACAAAAGTAGCATTGAGCATTGAAATTGCCACACCCAGCAACTACAGTGTCATGCGTACAGAGAGACACAAAGTCATAAAATACCAGGATCTGCAGGCAGAAACCAGAGCAATGTGGAAAAAAGATAACCACACAGTTCCAATAGCAGTATGAGCAATGGGTCTTATAAAAAATAATGTACAATCATATTTAGATATGTTACCAATTCATGTAACCCCATACGAATTGCAGGAGTCATTACTGGGTACATTGTGGGTGCTGCGAAGAGCACTTTTGGCTGACATCAAAGATTGAAACAATACTAATATGAATTTTAATTTTACTTTGACTTAGGAATGGGGTCCATTCCTGTCATGGTATTTACAACCAAAAAGATTTGGAAAAATTAGAAAAAGGGGTCTTGCCATTGGCACCATGGTTGAAGCCATGAATCCCAGTACCCTGAGGAACTCCAAGGTGGTGATGTAAGTCAAGGGGAGAAGGGAGTGAAAGAAGGACCGAAGATCCTGCACCTTCGGAGGTGGAAGTGATACTCTCATTATGTCTGTCTGGATTCAACAACCCAGGAAAATGTGGTCCTGTCAAGGGGTGAGAAGTGACTTCCTGAAGTTGATGCTGAATCCCAGTTTTCCAAGCAGGGAAATGGTGGTCTCCAGATTTTAGAGTGAAGTGTGAGGAGTTGGAGCCTGTAAGAGCAGGTCATCAACGCATGGGAAAATCTGGATACCCAAAAGCCTGCATTGTGCAATCACTAGAGACAGGCATTTTGTGAACACCCACAGAGCTGTAGAAAGACCAAAGAGCAAGGCAAAAAATTGAAAATGCCAGGAACCCACAGAAAAAACATAATTTCCTTAACATGGGATGAATGGGGATGTGAAGGTAAGCATCTTTTATGTCTAGAGATGCCATGTATCCCTGTGGAAGAATAAGAGGGAATAGAGTTTAGAGTGTCAAAATTCTGAAGGAGGGGACCTTTAAGAAAGTGTTAAGATGGGATAAATCCAGGATTGGTCTTTAGCAGCCCTCCTTTCTTGGGACTAAGAGCATTCTTGAATAAAAAACCTTTCTCTCCTGTGGTTTGTGGAACCCTTTGAATAGTGCCCTGTAGCCAAAACAGTAGCTGCTCTCGGGGGGGGGGGTGAGGAATGCCCATGGGGGGGTGGAATGCCAAACCATGAAGTATCCTTTTTGATTATGGAAAGAAACCAGGTGTCTTGGGCAATGTTTTCCCAGACCCTGTGAGCATCTGAAAAGCAAAGGGAAAGAGGGGAAAGAGAGACACGTGCAGGGTAGTCACAGACCCCCTGCTTTGTCAGGAAAGGACTGTCTTTTTTGTTAGCATGACTGAGAATCTCTAGGCTTTTGTTGTCTCTTGCCTCCTCTGGAAGGCTTACTGGAGGAATGCTGAGTGCAGCTGTGGATGAAGACAGGTTTAGATGAGAAATTCCTATGAAACCTAGGCACAGGAGAAACCAAGATGTGTTTTAACTCCTTGAGTTCCTTATTTTTTCCTGTGGGGACGTAAAGAAAGAAGCTGCTGCTGGACCAGATAAGGCAGAATTATCTAATGATGCATCCATTAATTTAGATTTGAAGTCGTCTTTGAGGGGCTGTAATCTAATATTAACAACAGGAGGCCAGCAAAAAATGTATCAGATGAGAAAGAAAAACACTAAGAATGATACATAGGTATCAAACTATAATTTATTATTCAGATCGGTTTTGCCTTCTTCAGTGTAGAAATAAATTAAAGATACAACAGTAAACCTCATGAATATTTATAGACAACCCCCACCAATGAGATCCAAGATATATTACCACTAGTACTAATACATGAATTGAAATCAAAAGAAAAACAAGTGAAAGAAAACAAAATACATATATAAAATACAAAAATAAATATAAATGACCATTTGGAGACAAAAATACCAAAAGATTTTTGCCCAGGAATAAAACATATATATGCGTTGTTTTCACCAAGACTCAACGACCATTTATAACCACAATTTTTATGAATGGAACATTTTGCTATTGCCCATTTATTTTATTTTATTATTTTTTTGGTATATGTATTGAACATTGTCTTGATGGTTTTGTTTCATTTATTGTTTGCCCATTAACAGTGCATAATTCTATTCCTGTAGAAATTATTGTTCCGGGGGACATTATTGTACATTTATAGTGCACATATATATGTTTTATTCCTGGGCAAAAATCTTTTGGTATTTTTGTCTCCAAATGGTCATTTATATTTATTTTTGTATCTTATATATGTATTTTGTTTTCTTTCACTTGTTTTTCTTTTGATTTCAATTCATAATATATCTTGGATTTCCATTTTCAGAAGAGTTTCACCAAACAAAATCTCTTCCATAGGGGAATGACTCCTCCTCAGGGGAAACATATTCCTGAGGAGAGGGAATTTGTGTTGAGTAATCCAAGTATTCCTCTTCTTCAGAGGAAAAATCAACAGAGGAATCATTGTCCCTAATCCTTTTTTGAGAAGAAAGGGCAGCAGAAGTAGGGGCAGGCAGAGAAGAAGGCAGCTTGAGTGCCATGAAAGCTTAAAACAAGCTTTGGGAAAAGGCCTGACAATCTGTTGGGGCCTCTTTAGCAGGGGACAGATGCTTTTAAATGTTTTGTTTTTTTTTTTTTGGAAGGGAAAACAATTTAATGAAATCTTGGAGGACCGGACGAAGACCTGCATTCAAATGTTGCTGACTCAATTTCTTCTCTCACTAGAGTTTGTGGTACCCTCCTAGAGCCCTCTATAATAACAAGCCTAGGTTCCCCCGCAACATCATGAATGGATGGATGTTCTACCTCCAAAGACGTGCTTGTGGCTGAAGTCAAGGTGGCCTCAAAACTGGGCTCAGCCTGTGAATCTGTGCCAGAAGTCAGACATGCCTCCAGATTGACTAATACCTCTGGAGATACATCTGATGGTGAAAGTGCAGCAGAAGCCACAGGCCTAGGTTTCTTGGCCTTGTGCTTCACCAGCTCAGAATCAGACCCCGAGGTACCTTCCATTCACTTAGCTAACAATTTAAGTTGTTAGTTCTCTAATTAGATAGCAAGAGAAAGCCTGTTTCTAAGGCTCTTGGGTATGAAGGACTGGCAAATACTGCAGGACTTATGGTCGTGGCTCGGCCCTAAGCAAAAGAGACACTGTAGATGGCTGTCGTTTTGTGGAATTTGTCTTCCACACTGGCCATTGACCTTCTTGGATGACATTACCAAAGCAGTAGTAAAGAGAAAATGTTCCCCAACAGGGCACTTATCTGAAAAAAGCTGAAGTCACTGAAATAATCAGACCGACTGTTGGAATGGTATTCTGACTGGTGGCAGAAATGTTTTGAGGATGGTACATGCGTATGTCGCTTTTATGGCCTATATCAGACTGCAGCCTACGTGCGACATACCTTGTACCCTTGAGCAGTATAAGACTTTTGTATACTGGCCAATGTCGGGTCACCTTCTGGTGGAAGATCCCTCAGGTTATGAATACAGCAGCAAGTGAATAGAAGGACATCTGTCATTTCACAATGTTTTGCTCTAGCTGAGATATTGGCTATATATTTTTTTCTTTGTGGAGTCTTTAAGCCTTCATTATCTGTGTGTGCATCTATCCATATGCTCTGGATTACCCCAGCACCTCAGAAGCATGCAGCAGGTGAAGTAGAATTCATCCCTTTTCCCTAAAGATGAACATGCAGTATGTATGTGTGTGTGTGTTTGTGTGTGTAAAAATAATCACTGATTTTTACCAGTGTGCACACATAATAATGCATATAAGGCGTATACAAAACTCTTCTGAATAGCTGTAAATAAGTTATTGTATTTCAAAAATAAGGCATAAAATACATATCAGAACATTCAGACTCTTATAGCTTCTAGATATATGGTGGCTCCCACATCCAGACTATATAAATAGATTTTGATACAGACGTAGTGGGTGTATCTGTCCTCAATCAAACCCATCCTAAAACCAGCCATGTTCAAATGTGTGTACAGAAGGTTGCTGTGGGTTGTACAGGTTGAGGTGGAGTGTGTGGTCATTACTAAAAGAACACAACCAGTTATTTTTGCATTTGAACAGTATACCTTACTAAGCGTATGTATACTTAACTTGCTTGTTTTTTTTCACCTTCAATCACAGTACTGCTATTCTTTTTATTCCTACCTAGACTATATGATTGTATTAGTAAAATGTATAACATGTATTTTTTATTTTGTGCTTATAGCTGAGATTGAATCAACATTTGTATCTGTACGTTGTATATGTATCATACTGTTATTTATAAATGTGAAACTTTTCTCCCCAGGACTCAGCTGAAAAAGGACATTTTGTCCAGTCAGACTTTCCCGGTTAACAAATGTAAAATAAAATAAAATAAAATAATACGTCTTTAACGTTCATCAGAATCAAACCTTAGAGGTGTGCACAGAAGGTCACTATAGCTTGTATTTGAGTTGGGGACAGAGTGGTCATTGTTTATTTTACTTTGGTCATCTCAGAGCTGTGCAAAAAAGGCTACTATAGCTAGTGTGGAGGCAGAGCATCATCTAGTAGTAACAAATTGGAATACAGTACTGTAATTATTTTTTTTTCACTTTCCTTGCAATCATACATCAGCTTCGTATGCAGGTGACTGTCTATGTAGGGTAGGGATAAGGAGTGAGGAGGCATGCTGTGTATATGTATGACAGTAGTTAGTTGAAATACATGACTGTGGCCATTTCAACCCCTAGTTTCATCTAACTTCAGATGTATGCACAGACAATGGCTGTCTTTGTTTTTGGGGGGGGCAGGCAGGATTTGTGTATTCTCACAACTGTCTTCTTAGTTTATTATAAGTTATTATTTTGTTAGCTTTCAACATTAAGCCTTGGGCATAACTTATGTCTTCCTTGAAAGAAAACTATACGACTTGAAAGTATTTTTTTTTTACTCATTATTTTTGTTCAGGCCACCATTGGATTAAAAGGTTGGGAGAATACTCTAAAATGCACCTCAGCGCATATATAACCCTACGGATTCTATGACCACATTCCCCGAATCCAGTTATTTCCTAGACAGTTGCTACTCTGCTATCTTGGTCAAGAAAAGTGTGTTGAAAAGATGCAGTGAAGCAAGTAAAACTAAAGTTGAACAGCTAACAGCAATACTGAATTTCTTTCCTCAATCATAATTTCAGTTCAAACCATCAATGGATAAAACATTTGTGTAAAAATTAAAAAAAAAAACATTAAAATGCATTTCAGAGCAAATAGAAAGTTATCATGGCTTCTTGAAAAAGGTGATGAGTAAGACAAAATGTGAAAAAAGGAAGAAATAAAAATAATGTGCATGGTGTGGGGAGCCCAAGATAAGGGGAAAAACTGAGGACCACTTGAGGATGTGTGTGTTTGTGGGGGGGAAACAGTAGCTAATGCCTAGGGCACCATTTCACTTGCATCCAGCCCTTTAGTTAGAGCTGTTGCAATATATCATTACTGCAACTAAATACCAGTAACTGTGACTGCCCCACTGTGAGATGGGACATAGTGTGGTTCACTGGCCTGTTATAATATAAGAGCATTGTAGCTGCAGTTCAGTCTATGCTAAGTACTCATAAAGCTCTACAGCATGAATTTAAGTGTTGCTTAGAAGGGGTGGCAGTGACAGGGTGATACTTATACCGAATCTCCAGGGGGGCCCCAAGTTGTCATTTGCTGGGAGCCCCCAAAATGCTAACATCAGCTCTATGTATTGCAGCTTTAGATTTCCTCAGCCTTTGTTTGTCTAGTGTGAGCATGACCAAGTTATTTCACCAGCCAGTGCTCCTGGCCTACCCCTGAAAAGTGGCACTTGTATCCAGTAGACTGTCCCAAGCTGTTAGCAAATTCATTACACATTTGTTTTGTTGAATTCCTTCCCCCTTTAGATAGCCCCAATTAGTGCATCACTATATAGGTTCATAGGTTCATAGGTTCATACTAGGCTATCTGCCCTAGGACATTTATAAGCCTAGCCAGAGTTGTGTGGCTTTCACCACCCCTTAGGTTGAAGAATACTATACCCATTAGTTTGCCATGCCTCTGTCCAGCAGTGATACAGAGATGATCCCCGGGGTAAACCTACGATCTCCCATCCACTGGTCAAGATTCCTCTTGAACAGAGCCAGCGAGGTGCTCTGTCTCACATGGACCGGGATTCTGTTCCACAGCATAGGGAGTCTCTGGGTGATGAATCTGTCCCTCCAGCACATCCTATTTATATCCGTGTTGAGGTTTAAGTCTCTTGCTCTTGTGGCTCTGGTGGATTTGGATTTTTTGAGGTGGAGCATGTCCATTAATTCCGGGTTGGACATGGCCTTGTATGTCAGGCACAGGTCACCTCTGAGCAGACGGTATGCGACTGAATAGAGCTGGAGTTTCTTCAGTCGGGCAGCATATGGCATATTTTTGAGCCCCTTTATCTTTTTGGTGAGGAACTTTTGGGGTCCTTCCAATTACTGCAGGTGTCGGGTAAGATACATTCCGAATGGGGCATTGTACTCAATCATTGGTCTGATAAGTGAAGAGTACAGGGGAACAATGACCTCCCTTGATCTGGATGTGAATCCCTTCATAATCAGGTGGGCAATGTAGAAGGTCCTCCTAACCACTTTGACAATGTGAGTGTCAAAAGAAAGGTTACTGTCAACTTGGGTCCCCAGGTCCCTGATAACCTCTTCTGTGCTTAATGGATTGCCACCTATGTGGTAACTTGGGGTTACCTTGTTTTTACCAAAGGGTATGACTATACATTTTTTGGCGTTTAGCTTAAGACCATGGCTCTGGCACCAGTTATCCGTTTCTATGAGACCTCTCTGAAGGATATCTGTGTCTGATGGATTTTCAACTATGGCGCCCAGTTTGCAGTCATCTGCAAACTTTGTCAGCCACAATCCTCCTATGTTTGCCTGCACTTCTGAAAAGTAGATGCCGAACAAGAGGGGCCCAGGACTGAGCCCTGTGGGACACCGCTTGTGACCGGCTTGAGTCTGACATGGCACCAGCAACTCTAACCCTGTGGGTTCTGTCCTTGAGCCAGTTTGCAACCCATCTTGTGACATATGGGTTTACATTTAAGCTGGTGAGCTTTTCTATGATACCCGAGTGGGGTATTGTGTCGAAAGCTTCTGCAAGGTCAAGGTAGGCTGTGTGACCTGCCTTACCCTCATCAATGGCCTTGGTGACTGTTTCAAAAAAGTCGACCAAGTTCAAGAGGCATGATCTGCCCTTGACAAAGCCGAACTGGGTAGGATCCAATGTCTGTAGGTCCCCTATGTCTTTATTTATGAGTTCCATTATGATCCTCTCCATAGCTTTGCAGACCAGGCTTGTTAAGCTTATGGGGCGGTAATTACCAGGGTCCGTAGAAGCACCGCCTTTGTGGAGTGGGACCACAGTTGCCGTACGCCACTCTTTGGGTACGTATCCTATGGTAAGGCTAAGATTAAACAGCAGCCTTATGTGGGGGTTTAGTTCCTCATTGAGTTCGTGTAGCACACAGCCGGGGACACCATCCGGTCCCATTGATGCTGTGTTTTTAGCTTTAGAGAGAGCAGCTCTCACCTGGGCATTTGAGATAATTGGGAGGCTGCACTCTGCTGGGATAGATGTTTCTCCTTGTGGGGGGGGGGGGGGGAGAAATTTTCACTGAACCTGTCTGCCAGTATGTTTGCAATGTCTGTGGGTTCAGTGATTTATGCTATTTGACTATGAATCCCTGCATGTCTGATGCAGTTTAATGGACTTCAAGATGCATTTTCAATAAATGTAGGTTTCAAAGGAAGAGATGTTTACTGTTGCTCATGCTGTTTTAAATATGAGATTATTATGTTTTGTTAATCAAATGGCTATCAGTGTTTTTGCATAAAATGTTTAATAAAAGTTTTAAATTAAATCTAAATGTCTGTGGTCAATTGTAAAGTAAAGAATATAGTATGCAAAATGACAGGTTTCAACAGTGTTTGATGGTATCTGAGGAGAGAGACAGACAAATAATGGGATACTGGTATGTCTACAGGAAGGGTGGGGTTCTAGCCCATTACTCAGGGCCCTGTTTGACCATGATGCAGCTCTGTTGTTCAGAAACTGCACATGGGTATTTAGCCTCATATGTATGCCATATATTTTTGTGTTTCCTGTCTGTTAAATCTAGTAAAGGGCCAATCCAGGAGCACTGTCTGGTTAAACAACTTGCTGAAAGTCACACAGTAGGTAAATTGAGGTAGAAATAATCAAACCCTGTACCCTTAACTGCAGAAGGTAGCTCACTAAGAGTTTAGAGCCTTAATCCTCTGCACTAACTGCCAGGCCTTAACTTGTGTCTTAATTTTCTGATACATTACTGATGGTTAAAAATTACTAAGAGTTATAGACAGACAGTAATGGCTGTTATTAGAGTTTCATAGTTTTTGTTGTTCAAATGTTCTGAAAATGCATGTTGATGCAAAACCTGTTCTGTTAACCTTTTTTAAGTGAATTAGAGTAGTTTACCTCTTCTGTTTCTCTGATTTTGGAAAACATCACATATTTTACCTTATATTTATGTCCTGTCCCTCATTAACTTCCTTTTCTGGTAAATCACTAAGGATTAATGTCAGTCAATAATACCAGTCATTCCAGCTTCTGGCAAGTTCTGTCTATGGGCTTTGTAGTCAAAATACTGAAATGTAGTGTCCCCTTCGCTTACTGGCTAACTCTTTTCTGAGTAAACTTTTTATTTCTTCTTTAGCCTGTTCTGCATCCAAGAAAAATATTCTGCAAAAAGACAAATCCATGGTATCCCTCAAAGTCTCAGAAAACCCAGTATGCATCCTATACTTGGTCAAAAACAAACCAAGCAGAAACTTCGCAGTATGGAGGGTGTGAAGTTCATTCCTTGAAATATGTTATGCACTTAGTTCACGAATTAAATTCAAATTTTAAAATTTATTTTTTATTTTATATTTATTTACCAGGATGGTCCTACTGGGACAGTGCCCATTTTCAGCGGAGGCCTGGGGAGAAGAGGTCCAGTCTAAGCTTACATACAAATTATCACAATAAGTAATAGGAGTACAAAAATGAGTGTTAACACATTTACAGGATAAAAACGTAAAAACAAAAATATATACATAGTATCAAATAGAACAAGACTTTAAACACTTGAATATAGCCAAATATATGGTTGAAATTATATATGTGGAGGAAGATAACATTAGTTAGGAAATTAAGTAGGAAGAATCACTTAGGCAAAGTAGTGCATAATTAGTAATACTTCTGTGGTGAGAGTTGCAGCTTGGAATGTAACTACTTATAGAGAAGTAGTGTTGTTAGAAGGGATATGTTAACAGAGTTAGTACATACAGCCAAATTGTATAAGTAATGCTACGTTAATAATTATCCTGGAGTGTTACATATGCAAAGCCAGAATTCAAATAAGTGTCTTTTGAGAGATATTTTGAAATGATTATGACTGCTTATGGATCTAATACAATGTAGAAGTGTATTCCAATTTTTAGCAACAGAGTTAGAGTAAAGAGAGTTGCTTGCTGTATTGGATACTTTAGTTACTTGGAATAAGTCTTTGTTAGATGATCAAAGAGTTCAAATGTTAGAGTAGGGTTGTAGAAGATTTTTTAGGGAAGGTATGTTGTCAGGATTGTGCATTATTTTTAGAGCCATAATTAAATGGTTATAGTTCATAATATGAGGTAGTTCCGACCAAGAAAGACTTTTTAGGCATTGACAGTGATGGGTTGAACGTGTGTAATATGTTGCAAATTTGGCAATCTTATTATAACATAATTCTAATTTACTTCTGATTTTTTGAGGTTGGTAAGTATGGAGATGCATATAAGAGTGAGGAGAGAAGGTGGGTTCTAGCTATGGCTATTCTTACAGAGTCTGTTAAGAGTTTTTTGTTTCTATACATTATAGGTTCTTATAGGTTTGTATTAGGCTAACTGCCCTTGTGGGCCATTTTAAGCCTAGCCAATTACCCTATGTGAGAATCAAACCCTGCACCTTCTGTTTGTAAGGTGAACACCTCATTATGCCAACCTCCAAACATTGTTCCCATTTTCTTGTGAACCTTTTTGATTGTGTTAGAAATGTGTATGCCAAATTTTAATCTGTTGTCAATTATGACACCTAATAGTTTTGTTTGGGAATCTGGGAAATCCTAGTATTATTACTGGCACTAATATAAAAGTTAGCTGGGAAGTTAGTATGTTTAGATGGATGAAAGATCATAAGTTTAGTTTTATTAGGGTTGAGAATGAGTTGTGAGTTTGCTGGCCATGTTTCAATATCAGAGAATGCTTTTTGTGTGACTGTAAGAAGTTGAATTATTGTGGATGCTGCACATATGAGGGTTGAATCATCTGCTTATTGTATGATAGATGCTTGACAAGAGACAGTATTAAGATTATTTATGAATATGCTGAAGAGGAGGGACCCTAGGTTTGAACCCTGAGGGACTCTGAGTGTAACAGGAAGGAGTGAGAATAGATCTTGCTTCCATTTCACAGCTTGCTGGCGGCTAGATAGATAACTTCGAAACCAGTTAAAAGCATCAGGGTTGATATTAAGATTTTTCAGCGTGGACAGTAACTTAGGATGGGAAACTGTACTGAATGCTTTAGACATGCCCAAAAAGACTGAAAACACTATTTTGCTATCATCTCTGAATTTATTTATAGTATTAGTGAAACTTAGAAGAGCTGCGGTTGTGCTATGATGTGGCCGGAATCCATGCTGTGACGATGAGAGAAGATTATTGTTTAGAGGGTGGTTAAGAAGTTGAAAGCGGATAGATCTTTCCAGAATTTTAGAAAGTGATGAAAGCATTGCAGTGGGCCAGTAGTTTGTTAGTTCTGTTGAATTACCTCCTTTGTAATAGTGTAATATAGGTGGGACATACTGTTCTGTTACAAGGAAGGCAATAACATCTGCTGTTAAATTTAGATATTCTGCTGGCAAGTTATCTGCTGCCAGAGAAGTGGGTTTCAACTTCTTTAATAGTTTTGCAATAGTTTGTTTTGGGACTGTCTGAAATGAGAATGCATCTACAATATTGCTTGGATTGTTGGGTGTTGGTGTTGTGGGAGACTTGCTATTCTTAGTCAGTGCTAAAACACTTTCAATGACGAATATATCAAATTGTTTAGCAATATTGTTTGTGTTATCAGGTAAGTTGGGGGGGGGCTTGTGGTTTGGCCAGGATGAAGTATGTTATTGATTGTGTTCCAGAATTTTTGTGAATTCATTCTGCATTTCCATTGTAAATTAGAATAGTAGTGTTGTTTGTCTAGTTTAATTTGGTGTTTGGCACTGTTTATAAGTTGTTGGTAAATTAAACGGTTTTGGAGGGATTTATTTTTAGCCCAAGTTTGCCATGCTGTGTCCCTTTGTTTTAGGAGGGTACGAATCTCATGGGTTAACCATGGTGTGTAGTCGGCTTTGACATGAACTGTTCTAGGAGATACAAGTCTGTTTAGAATAGTAAGGAAGGTGTTATTGAAGTGCTGCACAGCAGCATCTAAGGCCAGTCTGTTTAGAATAGTAAGGAAGGTGTCATTGAAGTGCTGCACAGCAGTATCTAAGGCCAGTCTGTTTAGAATAGTAAGGAAGGTGTCATTGAAGTGCTGCACAGCAGCATCTAAGGCCAGTCTGTTTAGAATAGTAAGGAAGGTGTCATTGAAGTGCTGCACAGCAGTATCTAAGGCCAGTCTGTTTAGAATAGTAAGGAAGGTATCATTGAAGTGCTGCACAGCAGCATCTAAGGCCAGTCTGTTTATAATAGTAAGGAAGGTGTCACTGAAGTGCTGCACAGCAGTATCTAAGGCCAGTCTGTTTAGAATAGTAAGGAAGGTATCATTGAAGTGCTGCACAGCAGCATCTAAGGCCAGTCTGTTTAGAATAGTAAGGAAGGTGTCTTTGATGTGCTGCACAGCAGCATCTAAGGGCAGTTACTTAAGAGGAGTCCGGTCTATTTTTTCAAGGTAAAAATGAAAAAGCAGCAAACCAAAGACCAAGAAGGAACTGGACCACAAAACGTATAAGCTTTTGTTCATTTAATAAAACACCATGAACTTCATCAGAATAAATACAAAAACTTGAAAGCACCCTTTAAAATACTTGTCATGTGCAAAACAAATCATCCAATGACAAAATGCTTCAAATAAATTTAAATAGCCACTGTGACGTCATGAAAATGTAAAAATACACTACAAATGTTTTAACATTGTATATATATATATATATATATATATATATATATATATATATATATATATATATATATATATATATATATATATATATACATGAAAATGCATGTATATAATAGTCAAAAATAACAAACTACTACACAGTGTTTCATCAAATAAAGCCCATTTTGTGAACAGCTTGGTTCACTACATCAAAGCCTTTGTAACTGAAGAAAACACTTGATGTTAATAGTTTCATTTAGTCCTGGAGGGTAGTCTGCTCTTAAGGCTGTATGCCATTTAGTTTCCCTACATTCTAATAAGGCTTTAAAATTACCCATCAAAGGACCACAAGCTACTCTGTCTAAAACAAAGAATGTAAATTTCTTAAAATTGTTACATAATAAAACGTGTCATGCCAGTGCATTATTCCTGTCTTTGTTTCTCACTGCCAACACATGTTCATAAATCATTCTATTTAGTGACCATTAGTGACCTAATGGTCTTGCCAACATAAAAACTGGTACAAGAATTACATACTGCGAGATAAACAATGCCCACAGACTCACATGTAAACCTGTTCTTTGCCCAGATAACTTTCTTGAAATGTTTCAACTCAACAGAACCTGAATTGGCTATGTATCTACATTGCCTGCAATGACAACAAGCAAAAGTCCCAGTCAGGGTCTTTGACCCCATTGTGTGATGTCTTAGAAGTACTTTCAAGTATACTTCTTATGTTACATACATTTTTATAAGTGAACAAAGGTTCATTACCCAGGACTTTCACAAATTCAGAATACCCAAGCAACACCTTCCAATTTTCCTTAATAATACACCTAATAATGTCCATTCCATCTGAAATGGGCAATGAGAAGGCAAGCTCAAACACCTTGTTGTTTTGATTCACCCTACTTGCTATACTGAAATTGCCTCTCAAAATAGGGCTATCTAAACTGTCACTGAGAGTTATAACTTCAGCAACAATGTTACATAACGAAAACAAATCATACCCCTGGCTGTACAAAATCCAGTCAGTTTGTTAACCTCACCATCAAAGACAGAATCTCACTAGTCAAACGGCTCAACCTTATAAATTGTCCCTTGACAACCCCTTTTCATATGTTGGGGGTGAAGACTGTCCCTGTGCATGTACTGATTGACAAAGGTAGATTTCCTGTGGGTACTACTACTGAAACTAAAACTGTCATCAAATAGTTCCAAATGAATATACAGGAAGCCTATTGTCTTCCCAAACCCTCCCAGGGTAAAGTTCAAAAACCTGGTGGAATAATTCAGGTCTTGCAAGAATAACTGGAAACTGTCAAGGCTCCCTTGCCACAAAAAAAAAAAAACGTTCTTAGCCAAAGGATGTGTCACAAGAAATTTCATCTCCCACATAACCATAACTAGATTAGCAAAAGCGGGAGCCACTCTAGAAACCATGGCCACACCAGAGATTTGTTGAAAAATACTAGTTCCAAACTTAAAAAAATTGCTTTCCAAAATCATTTCCATCAAAGTACACAAAGTGTTGATCTTAACATTGTCAGTCAGTATAACCAGTCAAATATTCCCTAAATTAATCAATTCCAACTTCTTGATCTATACTTGTATAAAGGGAAGTGACATCAAGTGTTACAAAAAATATAGTTGACATATCAAAATTTTCCAAATTAAATTCATGTAACAACTCTAATAGATGCCAAGAATCTTTTAAATAAAACCTTGAACTTTGAACAATAGGGTTCAAAATTTTATCTAACCAAACAGAAATTGGTTCAGTCTTGGAGTATGCTGCTGGCGCTTCTGCATTTGTCAACTTTAGGAATACCAAAGAGAACTGCTAACTTCGGATGTTCAACCTGTAAGAACATGTATACTGAGTGTCCAATATTACCTTGACAAAACAAATCAAATAATAAAGTGTCAATACACTTGAAACACAATAAAACTTAATTTATATTGACTTGTTTGTAGTTTCTATGGTCACTCAAAAGTTGCAGTATAGCATTTTTATAGTCTATAGTATGCATAATGACTAGGACCCCACCCTTGTCTGCCTTCATTACTCTCAGATTCTTGTTAGTAGCTAAGTCAATTAATGCTTTCCTCTCTCCCTGAGTAAGATTATCAGTACTGTGGGACTATCTACTAGTGTCCCTGAAATGCTGTTCACACAGTGTACCAAAAACTTGTAAGGAGGGGGAGTATCCATATTCATCAAAGATACCCACACCTCCAGGTTAGTGGCACTGCACGAAGCATCGGAGACCATCCATGTGCAACTAACAGTGGGCAAAACTGCCTTTCAGTTTGTAGCCTGCTACAGACTACCCTCCCAAACTCAGGAACCCCACTCAGCTTTCCTGAGAACATTGGAGAATATGAAGGTCTCTCCAAACACCATCATATTGGGTGACTTCAACTACCCAAACATAAACTGGGAGCACTACTCAAGCCCCAACACCCTCCCCCAATGCTTCCTAGAATTTATAAATTCAAATGCTATGGAACAACAGGTCACCACTCCCACAAGAGGGGAAAACATATTGGACCTGATCATCACCAACATGTTGACTCTATGTTCCATACCAGAGGTATACCCCTCATTGGTAAGATCTGACCATAAATTAATCTCACTGGACATCCATATCCCGTCCCCACCCCCAGCCAAGGAAACCACAGTGAAGAACTTCTCAAAAGTAAACTTCACACTTCTCAAAACTGAGGTGGAATCCTTCAAAGCCCCCGGGCCAGTGGAAAATATGGCCCAAACCGCAGAATCCTTTACAAACGCATTCTAGGGACACCTACAGGAATGCATGGATCGTGCTATCCCAAATAAAACCAAGACTCACTCCTCCAAAGGCAGAAGACCTGTCTGGTGGACCCCAGCCATAAATAAGCTATACAACAGAAGCAAAATCTCAACAAGGGAAGGCATCTCTGATCAGTACTAGCAAGAAACTACGATCCCTCATAAAATTATCTAAGGCCAGCTTCGAAAGAAAAATTGCACAAGATGCTAAAGATAATCACAAGGCCTTCTTTAGTTTTGTCAGGAACCTGGGTGGCAACTCCCAGATATGCTCTGAGTTAGTGCAAAATGACAAAAAATACACTGAACCCACAGACATTGCCAACATCCTGGCAGACAGGTTCAGTGCAAACTTCTCCCCCAAAAGAGCAAATGTCTATCCCAACAGAGTGTAGCCTCCCTGACATCACAGATGGACAGGTGAGAGATGCCCTCTCCAAAGCAAAAAACACAGCATCAATGGGACTGGACGGTGTCCCGGGCTGTGTCTTACATGAGCTCCAAGAAGAACTGAACCCTCACATAAAGTCACTGTTCACTCTCAGCCTTACTACAGGATATGTACCCAAGGAATGGCGTACAGAAACAGTGGTCCCACTCCACAAAGGTGGTGCCACAATGGACCCTGGAAACTTTCGCCCTATAAGCCTGACTAGCCTGGTCTGCAAAGCTATGGAGGGTATCATCATGGAACTCATAAACAAAGACATTGGGAACCTCCAAACACTGGATCCTACCCAATTCGGCTTTGTTAAGGGCAGATCTTGCCTCTTGAACCTGGTCGACTTCTTTGAAACAGTCACCAAGGCCATAGATGAAGGGAAGGTAGTCCACACAGCCTACCTGGACCTCGCAAAAGCCTTCGACACAATACCCCACTCGGGGATCATAAATAAGCTCACCAGCTTAAATATCAACCCCTATGTCACAAGATGGGTTGCAAACTGGCTCAGGGATAGAACCCACATGGTCAGAATTGCAGGTGCCATGTCAGATTCTAAACCAGTTACAAGTGGCATCCCACAAGGCTCAGTCCTGGGACCTCTCTTGTTCGGTATATATTTCTCTGAGGTATAGGCTAACATGGGAGGACTATGGCTGACCAAGTTTGCAGATGACTGCAAACTGGGTGCCATAATTGACTCACCAACTGACACAAGCATCCTCCAAAAGGGTCTCACAGAGACGGATAACTGGTGCCAGAGCCATGGCCTAAAGCTAAATGCCAAAAGGTGCATAGTCATCCCCTATGGGAAAAACAAAGTGCCCACAAATTACCTCATAGGTGGTAATCCATTAAGTACGGAAGAAGTAATTAGGGATTTGGGGACCCAAGTAGATAGCAATCTCTCCTTTGACAATCAAGTTGCCAAAGTGGTTAGAAAGACCTTCTATATAACCCACCTTATCACGAAAGGGTTCACATCTAGATCAAGAGAGGTCATTGTGCCCCTCTATTCATCACTCATCAGGCCCATAATTGAATACAATGCCCCATTTGGGATGTACCTTACCCGACACCTGCAGCAACTGGAAAGACCCCAAAAGTACCTCACCAAGAGGATCAAGGGACTCAAACAGATGCCCTACACAGTTAGGCTAAAGAAACTCCAGCTCTACTCAGTTGCTTACCGCCTACTCAGAGGCGATCTGTGCCTGACGTATAAAGCCATGTCCAAACCAGAATTAATGGACATGCTCCACCTCAGGAAATCCAAATCCCTTAGAGCTACACACTCCAGGGACTTAAACCTCAACACAGAAATAAATATGACATGCTGGAGGGACAGATTCATATCCCAGAGGCTCCCCTCACTCTGGAACAAAATCCCAATCCATGTTAGGCAGAGCCCCTCAATGACCCTCTTCAAGAGAAATCTTGATGACTCCGGGAGATCATAGGTTTTCCCCTGGGATCTCTTCTGTGTCCCTACTAGACAGAGGCACAGTAAACTAACTTAAAAGGGCTATCTTCTGTGACCTACTATACAGAGGCACAGTCTACTAATCTAAAAGGGTGGCAAAAGCCAAACACACTCTGGCTGGGCTTATAAATGCCCTAGGGCAGATAGCCTAGTATCAACCTATGAACCTATGAACCTATGAACCTATGAACAATGGGGTCAAAGACCCTGTTGGGACTTTTGCTTGTGGTCATTGCAGACAATGTAGATGCATAGCCAATTCAGGTTCTGTTGAGTTGAAACAATTCAAGAAAGTTATTTGGGCAATGGACAGGTTTACATGTGATTCTGTGGGCATTGTTTATCTCGCAGTATGTAATTCTTGTACCAGTTTTTATGTTGGCAAGACCATCAGGTCACTAAATAGAATGATTTATGAACATGTGAGAAACAAAGACAAGAATAATGCACTGACATGACACATTTTATTATGTAACAATTTTAAGAAATTTACATTCTTTGTTTAAGACAGAGTAGTTTGTGGTCCTTTGGTGAGTAATTTTAAAGCCTTATTAGAATGTAGGGAAACTAAATGGCAGATAGCCTTAAGAGCAGACTACCCTCCAGGACTAAATGAAACTATTAACATCAAGTGTTTTCTTCAGTTACAAAGGCTTTGATGTAGTGAGCCAAGCTGTTCGCAAAATGGGCTTTATTTGATGAAATAATGTGTAGTAGTTTGTTATTGTTGACTGGACACGCTACCAAAAAATTAAGACAAATCTGCTCCTTAACAAATATAAAATGCTTCGAAATAAGGTAAATAAACTCATCACTTCTGATAGACGAAGCTATTTTTCTACACTCCAAAACCAAAATAAAAACAACCCTCAAAAATTCTGGAAAGGGATCTCTAGTCTCCTTCACCCTAGTAGTCCAGATACTCCCACCCCAGACCCGAAAGCCTCGGAACTAGACCTGGCCACCCAATTTAACTCATTTTTTATTGACTCTATTGCCAAACTGACCTCTTCTTTCTCCAACTCCACCATACCCTCAAGCATCCCATCACCCCCCCCACTCACTCATTATCCTTCCCAAATTCCACTCCCCCCACTCACACTCTATCCTTCCAAAATTCCACTCCCTGCTTCCCTTCCTCTAACTCCTCCACCTCTTCTGCTACCCAACCTTTACCCCAAACACCTCCACCCTCCAACTCTCCCTCTCCCAACCCCACTCCCCTCTCTTTTTCTCCCGTACCAACATCTACTATAAAGAAACTCCTTCTCAAACTGAAACCTGGTACCAACGCCCCTGATAACATACCTTCCTACTTTCTCAGTATAGCTGCTGAAACACTTGCATATCCCATTAGCATCCTAATCAAAAGCTCCCTAAAAGAATGCACAGTTCCCCAAATCTGGAAACAGGCTTATATTATTCCACTCCACAAAGGGGGCAACAACAACAATGTCACTAACTTTCGTCCCATAGCCATCCTGTCCCCTATTTCAAAAATCCTAGAAAAATGTGTTCAACTTCAACTTCTTCCTCATCTCCTAGACAACCACCTTATATCTCCCACACAGCATGGCTTCAGACCCAACCACAGCACAATGACTGCCCTCCTTTCCTTCCTAGAAACAGTAAATAGAGCTCGTGATTCTGGCTTAATTGTTTCTACATTGCTGCTAGACCTCTCCAAAGCCTTCAATACCATCTCACATAGCCTACTCATTACTAAGCTCTCTGAACTTAACCTTTCTTCTTCCTCCTTGAATTGGTTCTCTAGTTACCTATCCAACTGAAATCCAGCAGTAAAATGGAAAAAAACTACCTCCTCATTTCTTAGTACCCCCACAGGTGTTCCACAAGGCTCCATTCTCGGTCCTGTTCTCTTCAACATATTTATAAATGACTTTCACAAATCACTCCCTTTCTCAAACATCATCCAATATGCAGATGATTCAACAATCATCTGCTCAGCCACCTCCATCACTACACTTCAAAAACTAACTCAGGATGCTTTCTCCACAACAGAGCAATGGATGTTAAAAAACCATCTTGCTCTTAATGCCTCCAAGACCAAACTTATGATCTTTACTCCCTCTAAAGCTACTTCTCTCAATATGAATACATTTTCAATCATTAGCCAAAATAACTCACCCCTAGAATTGGTGTCAGACACCAAACTACTAGGGGTACAAATTGACAACCAACTTAAATTTACCTCTCACCTACAAAAAAACATCAAAAAGACCCATCAAAAACTTGGTATGCTTTATAGACAAAATGCATACCTCACCTCTGCCACTAGAACAACTCTCGCTACATCCTTCCTTATCCCCTCCCTTCTCTATGGTGCCCCACTCCTAACTAACATTAAATCCTCTCTCAAAAAAACAACTTTCCTCTTGCTACAATAAAATTGCAAAATTCGCCACTAGCCACAAGTCTTCTACCCACCACTGTGTTTCCCTCCAGAAACTAAAATGGCTAGAGCTTCCTAATCAACTAACTTACACACAACTAACTCTAGCCCACAAGCTTATCCTTAATCCCTCCCTCTGTCCTTCCCTATCTTCTGCTTTTATTATGCACCTACCCAATAGAGTATTAAGATCAAACAATCAAAACCTACTCAAAGTACATAAACCTACACATCCTCCAGGCAAAAACCTTCTATCCTTCAACCTAGCTCGCCTCTGGAACTCCCTTCCCCCACTCATCCGCACCACCTCTAATCACACTGCTTTCAAAAAATCCCTTCATACACACCTGACATCACATTGGGAATGCTCCTGCTCCCACCCTACATAACCTACTCTTCACCTACTCCAGGCTCTGCTCACATCTTTAATCAACCAGACAAGTCCATATAAATAATTGACTC